>NC_137115.1:21258580-21541080 GCF_949357685.1 Gobio gobio | reverse complement strand
GAGTGATTTTTTAACCTTTGGGACAAAAATATGTTAAGTAGGTGAAATATGGACTTCTGTACAGCCATAATATGTATAAAAAAAAAAAAAAAAAAAAAAAAAAAAAAATATATATATATATATATATATATATATATATATATATATATATATATATATATATATATATATATATATATATATATATATATATATATATATATATATATATATATATACTTTTGTATACATTTTAGCTACTAATTGGAACCAGAAGGAAAGTCAATGAGTGACTTTTTGACCTTTGGGACAAAAATTTGTTCAGTAGGTCAAATATGGACTTCTTGTACAGCCATAATATGTATAAAAAAATAAAAATAAAAAAATAAAAAAAACTTTTCAACCTTTTTTAGACCTGTAAGCTACTTATTGGAATCAGAAGGGATATCAATGAGTGACTTTTTGACCTTTGGGACAAAAATATGTTCCCTTTCAGTCGGTCACTACGACGTACGTCGGTAATACCGATGAATTGGGATCACTTCAGAGAGCCCCTATCAGCTTCGAGAACTTAAGAACAGGCCAATGAACAATTGGCGTGCGAGATTTGCATCTCGCGCTCCGCCCCGCGCCGCGGGTATAAACAGGAAGCGAGAGCAACGCACTGACGTCATTCACTTCGGAGCCGAACGGCGTTTGAAGTTCAGACTGCTTCCTGATTTCATCAGCGATTTCAGAGCTACTAAGAAGAGGAAAGAGAAGAGGAACGTTGTGCTGGTGTGACGGCTTTCTCCAGCGGGACCGCGAACTCAAGCTGCACTTTAAAAAACAACTGCTGTTATCACAGCAACAAGGCTGTTGGTATCGGTGGGCGTTCCCATTTTGAGTGCAAACACAGGCTGCACTATTCCCTGTGTGTTGCCGCGGTCTCCCTCGGTGCTTCAGCACTCTCTTAAAAGAGCGTTTCCTCACAAAAAGAGCAACACGGGTGTGACACTGCGTCTTTTTCAAGATGTCATTCCACCCGTGCATTTCTGGATGCGGTCGTTCCCTCTCGCCCGCTGACAGCCACACTCACTGCATCACGTGCCTGGGCTTACAGCACGCTGAGGCAGCGTTTGTGAATAGCTCGTGTTCTCATTGCGGGAACATGACTATTGCGGTGCTTAGATCTAGACTCACCTACCTCCGGGAAGGCGGAGTCCCCCTCCCCATACCTCGATCTAGAGCTATCCCTAACCAGGATAGACTTACTTCGACGGATGACCGGGGTGATCTGAGGATAATGTTCAGGACAAACCCGCCTAGTGTCCCTACGCAGGTCCCTGAACCCTCACAAGCACCGCTGCCGGTGGCGCCACCGGAAGAGATCGCTGGTCCCGCCCACGGGCGCCCAGTCATCTCTTTCGGAGCGCCCGCAGATGAGCAGATGTCGATCGCAGCATCGGAGGGGGAGTTCCAGTCCTCGGAGGATGAGGACTCAGCTGTACTGCCTCCCTCTGGGAGAGTGGCAACGGTTGAGTCGGACCCCGAGGTGACGGCTATGCTTTCCCGGGCCGCCGAAAAGGTCGGGCTTGTGTGGAACCCTCCACCACGTCCCGAACCTTCTAGGTTGGATGATTGGTTCCTGGGGGGGGGTCGCGCTGGTTCTCAGCGTCCCGCCCCAGTGCCATTCTTCCCGGAGGTGCATGAGGAGCTTTCCAGGTCGTGGAGGCTCCTCCCTCCTCACTACCCTTGACGGTGGACAGGCCAAGGTGGACGGTGGACAGGCGCTGTCGCGATGCAGCTGCGTCCGGCGACCGCCTCCGAGTGGCGTGGTGATCCTCGTCTCCCGTCCAAAGCCTGTGGGTTTTCGTCCAGTCTGACTGCGAAGGCCTACAGGTCCTGCGGACAGGCCGCATCTGCCTTGCATGCCATGGCGTTGCTCCAGGTGCACCAGGCCCAGGCACTCATGGACATGCACGAGGGTAGGTCTGACCCAGAGCTCCTCCGGGAGCTCCGGGCGGCGACGGACCTCGCCCTCCGGGCGACGAAAGTTACCGCCCGTTCCGTGGGTCATGCGATGTCCACCTTAGTGGTCCAGGAACGGCATCTCTGGCTCAACCTGGCCGACATGAGGGAGACTGATAAGAACCGGTTCCTGGACTCCCCCATATCGTCGGCCGGGTTGTTCGGCGACACGGTCGAGAATTTCGCCCAGCAATTCTTGGCCGCCCAGAAGCAGACGGAGGCCATCAAACATATCCTGCACCGGCGGCCCGCTGCTGCCTCCACCCAGCCGCCGGCTGCAACACCTCCGCCTACCCGTCGCCGAGGACGTCCTCCTGCGGCCGCCCCCGCTCCCGCCCCAGCCCAGCAGCAGCCTTCCACCGGCCGTGGGCGTGGAGCCGGTCGCGGGAAGAACGTCAAGCCCGCTCAGGCCACTGCCAAGCCAGGTGGCAAGCACCGTCGGAAGAGACCCTGAGACGGGCCGCCCAGAGATGGAGGAAACTGCTCTTCAGGAGATGGCTGCAGCACCACTCCTTCCCCCGGTGGAGGGCCGGGGGAACCCCATTTATTTTTCTGTTCCGCCAGTGGCACCCAAATTTTCAATAAAAGAGCAGTTTCTAACATCTCTGGGTGCCAAGAGAGCGCGTCTGGCGGTATGCGACGCTACCATGCCTCGTACCCCTCAGACACCTCTCTCCTCGCCAACAGGGGGCGTCGGTTGTGCGGACGCACACAAAGTGCCTCCCCACGCTCGCCCGTCCCCTCAGCGGATGCAGGTCGTGTGTCAGACCCAGACCCCTGCACGGACCACTCCCATGTCGTCCTGGGGCCCCTGCGTTCCGCTGCGCTGCCCCGCTCCGGGTACGTCCGTGGTGCCGATGATCCCGCTTGCTCGGTCTCTGGGGGCCTGGCTAGCGCTCCCCAGCCCGTCTCGCTGGATCATCCGCACCATCAGACTCGGCTATGCGATTCAGTTCGCCCGGCGTCCCCCGAAGTTCAGTGGTGTCCACTTCACATCTATACCGAAGGAGGGCGCCCCGGTGCTTCGGGCGGAGATCGCTGTCCTATTGGCGAAGGACGCGATAGAGCCGGTCCCTCCAGCCGATATGAAGTCCGGGTTCTACAGCCCGTACTTCATTGTACCCAAGAAAGGTGGCGGGTTACGACCGATCCTGGACCTGCGTTACCTGAACCGCTCCCTCCACAGGATGCCGTTCCGAATGTTAACCCAGAAACGCATCTTCAGATGCATCCGTCCCCAGGATTGGTTTGCAGCGATCGACCTGAAGGACGCGTACTTTCATGTCTCGATTCTCCCTCGACACAGACCGTTTCTACGCTTTGCTTTCGACGGACGGGCATACCAGTACAAAGTCCTGCCCTTCGGGCTGTCCCTGTCGCCCCGTGTCTTCACGAAAGTCACGGAGGCGGCCATTGCTCCCATGAGAGAGCGTGGTGTTCGCATCCTCAACTATCTCGACGACTGGCTGATTCTTGCCCAGTCGCGGGAGCAGTTGTGCGAACACAGGGACATGGTGCTCCGGCACCTCAGCCAGTTGGGTCTTCGGGTCAACTGGGAGAAGAGCAAACTCTGTCCCGTACAGAGGATCTCTTTTCTCGGGATGGAGATCGACTCGGTCGCCATGACTGCGCGCCTCACAGAGGAGCGCGTCCAGTCGGTGCTGAGCTGCTTGAGTACGCTCAAACGCAGTACAGCGGTTCCACTGAAACATTTTCAGAGGCTCCTGGGGCATATGGCAGCAGCAGCCGCAGTAACGCCGCTAGGGCTGCTCCATATGAGACCGCTTCAGCACTGGCTACACGACCGAGTCCCGAGATGGGCATGGCACAGCGGGTCCCTCCGTGTCCAAGTGACGCCGAGATGCCGCCAAACCCTCACCCTGTGGTCGGACCCTTCATTTCTACGGGCAGGAGTGCCTCTAGAACAAGTGTCCAGGCATCATGTTGTCTCCACGGATGCCTCACCCACGGGTTGGGGTGCCACGTACAACGGGCTTGCAGTATCGGGTCTGTGGACGGGGCCCCAACTGCAATGGCATATCAATTGCCTAGAGTTGCTGGCAGTTCGTCTTGCTCTCAGCCGCCTCAAAGGGTCGCTCAAAGACAAGCACGTTCTGGTCCGGACGGACAGCAAGACGGCCGTTGCGTACATCAACAAACAAGGTGGTCTACGCTACCGCCGTTTGTCCCAACTCGCCCGCCATCTCCTCCTGTGGAGTCAGAAGCATCTGAGGTCCCTTCGTGCTATCCACATTCCGGGCCTGCTCAATCGTGCGGCCGACGAGCTGTCACGGTTGCCAGTGCTTCCCGGAGAGTGGCGACTCCACCCCCAGGTGGTCCAGCTGATTTGGAGTCGCTTTGGGGCCGCACAGATCGATCTGTTTGCCGCCCACGACACGACCCACTGCCAGTTGTTTTATTCCCTGTCCGAGGGGACCCTCGGCACGGATGCACTGGCACACAGCTGGCCCCGGGCTCTGCGCAAATATGCGTTTCCCCCAGTGAGCCTTCTTGCACAGACACTGTGCAAGGTCAGGGAGGACGGGGAGCATCTCCTCTTGGTAGCTCCGTACTGGCCCAACAGGACGTGGTTCCCGGAACTAGTGCTCCTCGCGACAGCACCTCCTTGGCCCATTCCTCTGAGGCAGGACCTTCTGTCTCAGAGACGGGGCACCCTATGGCACCCGCGTCCAGACCTCTGGAAACTCCATGTCTGGTCCCTGGACGGGACGCGGAGGTTCTAGGTGACCTACCGCAAGCGGTAGTCGACACCATCGCTTCCGCCAGAGCCCCCTCTATGAGACGGCTATATGCGTTGAAGTGGAACCTGTTCGTCGACTGGTGCTCTTCTCGCCGAGAAGACCCCCGGAAGTGTTCGATCGGATCTGTGCTATCTTTTCTTCAAGACGGGTTGGAGCGAAGGCTGTCTCCCTCCACCCTCAAGGTATATGTTGCCGCCATCGCCGCAAGCCATGACCTCATTAATGGTGAGTCTCTCAGGCAAGCATGATCTGATCGTCAGGTTCCTAAAGGGGGCGAGGAGACTAAACCCTCTTGGGACTTGACTCTGGTGCTGACCGCACTGCAGAGGGCGCCCTTCGAGCCTTTACAGTCAGTAGAGCTTAAGATCTTGTCTCTAAAGACAATACTCCTGATTGCATTGGCCTCAGTTAAGAGGGTAGGGGACCTGCAGGCATTTTCGGTCGACGATTCGAGCCTGGAATTCGGGCCGGGTGATTCTCAGGTGACCCTGAGACCCCGGCCTGGATATGTGCCCAAGGTTCCCACTACTCCCTTCCGGGACCAAGTGGTGAGCCTGCAAGCGCTGCCTTCGGAGGAGGCAGACCCAGCCCTAGCTTTGCTCTGTCCCGTCCGTGCTCTCCGGACTTACGTGGACAGAACGCAAAGCTTCAGGACCTCAGAGCAGCTCTTCGTCTGTTACGGAGGACAGCAGAAGGGAAAGGCTGTCTCCAAGCAGAGGATGGCCCACTGGATAGTGGATGCCATCGTCTTGGCGTATGAATCCCAAGACGTAACCTGCCCGCTCGGGGTTAGAGCTCACTCCACCAGGGGTGTAGCTTCTTCCTGGGCGCTGGCTCGTGGCGCCTCGCTGACAGACATTTGTAGAGCTGCGGGCTGGGCGACACCCAACACGTTCGCTAGGTTTTATAGCCTGCGTGTAGAGCCGGTGGCTTCTCGTGTGCTCGCTTCCCATAGTCAGCTTCACTGAAGTGCCCGTTCTAGTGTCGGCTTGCTGCGCCATTCCCTTCCCCTGGAACGGATACGTGCGCTTATTTCTCCAGTCGAGTTCCCCAGGATTGGCGAACCCTGTTGAGTCCTCCGCACCCCTCGGCAGTCGGATGTTGCGGAGCGTCCGACGCCAGGTCTGGCACTCGAATGCATTGGTGGAACTTGTGTCAGGCTGGGTTCCGTATGTCGTGACTCCTACGGCGGTCCCATACGTGTATTCTCCACGGTACAGCTCCCTACGGCAAGCTTGTGTCTTTCCCTTGGCAGAATTCCTCTGCCGTCTCAGTACGGTGTCGTCCCCCGCCTGCATTAGGCCGGGGCCTCCCCTGGGACTTCGTATGTTGAGCTGCCCACGGCCAGCCCATACGTATTCTTTCCACATGGTAACTCCCTCTGGGCATGATGTGGCTCCCGCAGCGTCCTTCGGGCACGCTTTCCCAGCGTTATCCAATCAAGTCTGCTGAATGGGTCTTGCGGAACAGCAGTATGACTCTCCTGGCGTGAATCTCCCCGCCCGCTTCAGAACGGGGTCTGAGGGGCTCTCGCTGGGCGCTGGTAGTGGTAGTAACTGTGGCGCTTTCCATAGGGATCCCAATTCGTCTGTATTACCGACGTACGTCGTAGTGACCGACTGAAAGGGAACGTCTCGGTTACGTATGGTAACCCTTGTTCCCTGAAGGAGGGAACGGAGACGTACGTCCCGTCGCCACAGTTCCTTCCATCACTGCATGGCCGAGTCACTGGTTCGGCTCCTCAGTGAAAAACGTCAGTGCGTTGCTCTCGCTTCCTGTTTATACCCGCGGCGCGGGGCGGAGCGCGAGATGCAAATCATTGGCCTGTTCTTAAGTTCTCGAAGCTGATAGGGGCTCTCTGAAGTGATCCCAATTCGTCGGTATTACCGACGTACGTCTCCGTTCCCTCCTTCAGGGAACGAGGGTTACCATACGTAACCGAGACGTTCAGTAGGTCAAATATGGACAGCCATAACATGTAAAAAAAAAAATAGTAATAAAAAAATATTAAAACCTTTTGTGGGACCTTTTAGCTACAAATTGGAACCAGAAGGAAAGTCAATGAGTGACTTTTTGAACTTTGGGACAAAAATGTGTTCAGTAGGTCAAATATGGACTTCTTGTACAGCCATAATATGTAAAAAAAAAAAAAATAAATAATAATAATAATAAATGTAAACCTTTTTTAGACCTGTAAGCTATTTATTGGAATCAGAAGAGAAAGCAATGAGTGACTTTTTGACCTTTGGGACAAAAATATATTCAGTAGGTCAAATATGGACTTCTTGTACAGCCATAATATGTAAAAAAAAAAAAAAAAAAAAAAAAAAATGTAAACCTTTTTGTGGAACTTTTGGCTAGCAATTGGATTCAGAAGGGAAGTAAAAGAGTGTGTATGTATAGTAAGTTAGTGTTCAAGGAGTCTTGGGCCAAAAATATGTTCAGTAAGTTCAACATGGACATCTTGTACAGCCATAATATGTAAAATATATATATATATATATTTATATATATTTTTAATTAAAACCTTTTGTAGACGTTTTAGCTACTAATTGGAACCAGAAGGGAAATCAATGAGTGACTTTTTGACCTTTGGGACAAAAATTTGTTCAGTAGGTCAAATATAGACTTTGTACAGCCATAATATGTAAAAAACAACAACAAAAAAACCAACAAAAAAAAACATTTAAAACCTTTTGTAGACCTTTTAGGTACTTATTGGAACCAGAAGGAAAGTCAATGAGTGACTTTTTGACCTTTGGGACAAACATTTGTTCAGTAGGTCAAATATGGACTTCTTGTACAGCCATAATATGTAAAAAAAAATAATAATAATAATAATAATAATAATAAATGTAAACCTTTTTTAGACCTGTAAGCTATTTATTGGAATCAGAAGAGAAATCAATGAGTGACTTTTTGACCTTTGGGACAAAAATATATTCAGTAGGTCAAATATGGACTTCTGTACAGCCATAATATGTAAAAAAAAAAAAAAAAATACTAAACCTTTTGTAGACCTTTTAGCTACTAATTGGAACCAGAAGGGAAGTCAATGAGTGACTTTTTGACCTTTGGGACAAAAATTTGTTCAGTAGGTCAAATATGGACTTTTTACAGCCATAACAAGTAAAAAAAAACAAAAAAAAAAACAATTAAAACCTTTTTGTGGAACTTTTGGCTAGCAATTGGATACAGAAGGGAAGTCAAAGAGTGTGTATGTATAGTAAGTTAGTGTTCAAGGAGTCTTGGGCCAAAAATATGTTCAGTAAGTTCAACATGGACATCTTGTACAGCCATAATATGTAAAAACAAACAAACAAAAAAAAACAATTAAAACCTTTTTGTGGAACTTTTGGCTAGCAATTGGATACAGAAGGGAAGTCAAAGAGTGTGTATGTATAGTAAGTTAGTGTTCAAGGAGTCTTGGGCCAAAAATATGTTCAGTAAGTTCAACATGGACATCTTGTACAGCCATAATATGTAAAAAAAAAAAAAAAAAAAAAAAAAAAAAAAATATATATATATATATATATATATATATATATATATATATATATATATATATATATATATATATATATATATATTTATATATATTTTTTAATTAAAACCTTTTGTAGACGTTTTAGCTACTAATTGGAACCAGAAGGAAAGTCAATGAGTGACTTTTTGACCTTTGGGACAAAAATTTGTTCAGTAGGTCAAATATGGACTTCTTGTACAGCCATAACATGTAAAAAAAAACAAAACAAAAAAAACAATTAAAACCTTTTTGTGGAACTTTTGGCTAGCAATTGGATACAGAAGGGAAGTCAAAGAGTGTGTATGTATAGTAAGTTAGTGTTCAAGGAGTCTTGGGCCAAAAATATGTTCAGTAAGTTCAACATGGACATCTTGTACAGCCATAATTTGTAAAAAAAAAAAATATATATATATATATATATATATATATATATATTTATATATATTTTTTAATTAAAACCTTTTGTAGACGTTTTAGCTACTAATTGGAACCAGAAGGGAAGTCAATGAGTGACTTTTTGACCTTTGGGACAAAAATTTGTTCAGTAGGTCAAATATGGACTTTTTACAGCCATAATTTGTAAAAAAAAAAAAAAAAAAAAAAAAAAAAAACACATTTAAAACCTTTTGTAGACCTTTTAGGTACTTATTGGAACCAGAAGGAAAGTCAATGAGTGACTTTTTGACCTTTGGGACAAACATTTGTTCAGTAGGTCAAATATGGACTTCTTGTACAGCCATAATATGTAAAAAAAATAAAAAAACAATAATAATAATAAATGTAAACCTTTTTTAGACCTGTAAGCTATTTATTGGAATCAGAAGAGAAATCAATGAGTGACTTTTTGACCTTTGGGACAAAAATATATTCAGTAGGTGAAATATGGACTTCTGTACAGCCATAATATGTATAAAAAAAATAAAAAAAAAATACTAAACCTTTTGTAGACCTTTTAGATACTAATTGGAACCAGAAGGAAAGTCAATGAGTGACTTTTTGACCTTTGGGACAAAAATTTGTTCAGTAGGTCAAATATGGACTTCTTGTACAGCCATAACATGTAAAAAAAAAAACAAAAAAAAAAACAATTAAAACCTTTTTGTGGAACTTTTGGCTAGCAATTGGATACAGAAGGGAAGTCAAAGAGTGTGTATGTATAGTAAGTTAGTGTTCAAGGAGTCTTGGGCCAAAAATATGTTCAGTAAGTTCAACATGGACATCTTGTACAGCCATAATATGTAAAAAAAAAATATATATATATATTTATATATATTTTTTAATTAAAACCTTTTGTAGACGTTTTAGCTACTAATTAGAACCAGAAGGGAAGTCAATGAGTGACTTTTTGACCTTTGGGACAAAAACTTGTTCAGTAGGTCAAATATGGACTTTTTACAACCATAATATGTATTAAAAAAAAAAAAAAACTACATTTAAAACCTTTTGTAGACCTTTTAGGTACTTATTGGAACCGGAAGGAAAGTCAATGAGTGACTTTTTGACCTTTGGGACAAACAATTGTTCAGTAGGTCAAATATGGACTTCTTGTAAATATATAGAAACTGTGTCTGAACATAACTGTGTAGAACATTATATAGAAACTGTGTCTATTCCTCGTTTAGTGAGGTCAAACATTAAATCTACTGTAGGATCTAGGAAAAATCTAATTGTGATTAAACCAGAAAATCTCAATATTAGTGAACAAAAACAATTTCTAAAACTAGGTCTTCTAAACATTAGATCGCTCACACCTAAGGCGGTTATTGTAAATGAAATGGTCACAGATAATAGTTTCGATGTACTTTGCCTTACTGAAACCTGGCTTAAGCCAAATGATTATTTCGGTCTAAATGAGTCTACTCCGCCAGGATACTGTTATAAGCATGAGCCCCGTCTGGTTGGTCGTGGCGGGGGTGTCGCAACAATCTATAGAGATATTCTTAATGTTACTCATAAAACAGGTCACAGGTTTAATTCGTTTGAAGTACTAGTGCTAAATGTTACGCTCTTAAATGTAAGAAAGAAATCCGTATTATCTCTAGCCTTGGCTACTGTGTATAGACCTCCAGGGCCCTATGCTGATTTCTTAAAAGAGTTTGCAGACTTTCTCTCAGATCTATTGGTCAACGTCGATAAAGCATTAATTGTTGGAGATTTTAACATACACGTAGATAACACAAATGATGCATTAGGGGCTGCATTTACAGATCTATTAAACTCCTTTGGGGTTAAGCAAAACGTCACTGGTCCCACTCATCGTCTTAATCACACACTAGATTTAATTATATCACATGGAACCAACCCAACCGACATAGATATTATACCGCAAAGTGATGATGTCACTGACCATTACATGGTAACTTGCATACTGCGTACTGCTGAAATCTGTCATGTTGCGCCACGTTATCGACCAGGCAGAACAATCCTTCCAACCACTATAGACAGATTCTCAAATAGCTTACCTGATCTGGCTCAGCTGCTCAGTAAACCCAAACAAACAGATGAACTTGAGGAAATGGCTAGCAGTATGAGCACGATTTTATCTAGCACATTAGAAATTGTTGCACCAATTAGATTAAAAAAGGTTAGAGAGAAAACGTCTCGGTTACGTATGTAACCCTCGTTCCCTGAAGGAGGGAACGGAGACGTACGTCGGAACTGACCGACGAATTGGGATCTGTTTCAGAGACCAATCTACTTCGAGAGTATTAAAAACGAGCCAATGGACATTGGCATGCGGTGCACGCATTCCACGCACCGCCCCGCATTGCGGGTATAAATACGGAAGTGGAAGTACCGCATATTGTTTTCAACTGAGGAGCCGAGAAGAGTGGCTCGGGCCTTCAGCTGAAGCACAGCACCTGGCGACGGGACGTACGTCTCCGTTCCCTCCTTCAGGGAACGAGGGTTACATACGTAACCGAGACGTTCCCTTTCAGTCGGTCACGTTCGACGTACGTCGGAACTGACCGACGAATTGGGATCCCTACCAAAACGCCAGGGATGCTGGCCCTTCCAGCGCCCTGCCTGAGCTCGCTGGACCACTCCTAAGTTGGAGTGGGAGTCAGGGCTCCCGGCAGTGAAGGACAGTCACTGCTGTTCCTGCAAGACCCACTCAGCGTGACTATTGGATAACGCTGGGAAAGCGTGCCCGTCTCGGGAGATGGTACGCTGCGGAGCCACATCCTTCAATGGAAGGAGAGGTGGAAATACGCATCAGGACTAACCTAACCTAGGGTAGTGCAACTATGGAAAATCTCTGGGGTGGACCCAACCTGATCCCAGGGGGGGAAGAACACATCCCAGAGATGACAGAGCGGGCTCTGTCGAGGGAAAGACACGGGGCTAACCGAGCAGGGTAGCAGATACCGTGGAGAATACACATATGGGGTAGCCGTGAGGGGACCGCAACATATGGAACCCAGCCTACACACACGTTCCACAAGCATACGGGTGCAGGCCTGGCGCCAGACGGCCGCAACGTCTGGCACCGCAGGGGTGACGGAGGAACTCACAGGGTTAGCCGTTTCCGGGGAACACAACTGGAGCAAGAATAGACGCACGTATCCGGCCCGGAGGCGGGAGTGGCGTTGCAAGCCGACACTAGAACGGGTACTTAGCTCTACTGGCCCTGGGGGGCGAGGATGCGGGAAGATACCGGCTCTACACGGAGGCTATAAAATCTAGCGAACGTGTTAGGTGTCGCCCAGCCCGCAGCTCTACAAATGTCTGTCAGCGAGGCACCTTGAGCCAGCGCCCAGGATGAAGCAACACTCCTTGTTGAGTGTGCTCGCACCCCGAACGGGCAAGGTACGTCTTGGGACTGGTAAGCCAAGACAATGGCATCCACTATCCAGTGGGCCAACCTCTGCTTGGAGACAGCCTTTCCCTTCTGCTGACCTCCGTAACAGACGAAGAGCTGCTGTGAGGATATGAAGCTTTGAGTCCGGTCAACGTAAGCGCGAAGAGCGCGGACGGGACATAACAAAGCTAGGGCTGAGTCTGCCTCCTCCGAAGGCAGCGCTTGCAGGTTCACTACCTGGTCCCGGAAGGGAGTGGTAGGAACCTTGGGCACATATCCAGGCCGGGGTCTCAGGACAACGTGAGAGTTGGCCGGCCCGAATTCTAGGCACGATTCGTCGACCGAAAGCGCATGCAGGTCCCCCACCCTCTTGATTGAGGCCAATGCGGTCAGGAGGACTGTCTTCATGGACAGGATTTTTAGCTCGACTGACTGCAAAGGCTCAAATGGAGGACCCTGGAGTGCTCTAAGCACCAGGGCTAAGTCCCAAGAGGGTAACGAGGTAGAACGAGGAGGATTTAGTCTCCTCGCACCTCTGAGGAACCTGACGATTAAGTCGTGCTTACCAACGGATTTACCGTCTACTGCATCGTGATACGCCGCTATTGCAGCGACGTACACTTTGAGGGTGGAGGGTGACAGCCGCCGCTCCAACCCATCCTGCAGGAAGGAAAGCACAACATTAATCGAACACTTCCGGGGGTCTTCCTGGCGGGAAGAGCACCAGACGACGAACAGATTCCACTTCAGAGCATAGAGGCGCCTCGTAGAGGGGGCTCTAGCTGAAGCGATGGTATCTACCACAGCTTGTGGTAGGCCATCTAGAACCTCCGCGTCCCGTCCAGGGACCAGACATGGAGTTTCCAGAGGTCTGGACGCGGGTGCCATAGAGTGCCCCGTCCCTGAGAAAGAAGGTCCTTCCTCAGGGGAATCGGCCAGGGAGGGGCTGTCGCGAGGAGTGTAAGTTCGGGGAACCAGGTCCGGTTGGGCCAATAGGGCGCAACTAACAAGACCTGCTCCTCGTCCTCCCTGACCTTGCACAGAGTCTGTGCAAGAAGGCTCACTGGGGGAAACGCATATTTGCGTAGGTCCCGGGGCCAGCTGTGCGCCAGTGCATCTATGCCTAAGGTACCTCCGGTCAGGGAGTAGTACCACTGGCAATGGGTCGACTCCGGGGAAGCGAACAGGTCTACCTGTGCAACCCCGAAGTGGTCCCATATCAGCTGGACGCTCCGGGGGTGGAGTCGCCATTCGCCCGGAGGTGTCGACTGACGAGAGAGCTCGTCGGCTGTCTGGTTCAGCGCACCTGGGATGTGAATAGCACGAAGTGACCTCACAAACTTCTGACTCCACAGGAGGAGATGGCGGGCGAGCCGGAGCATGCAACGGGAGCGTAGACCACCCTGTCGGTTGATGTACGCAACGGCCGCAGTGCTGTCCGAACGGACCAGTACGTGCTTGCCCCGAAGCGGTTTCTTGAACCGGGCCAGGGCAAGACGTACCGCCAGTAACTCTAGGCAATTGATATGCCAACGCAGTTGGGGCCCCGTCCACAGAGCCGAAACTGCGTGCCCGTTGTACGTGGCCCCCCAGCCCGTGGATGAGGCATCCGTGAAGACCACAGCATGCCTCGACACCTGTTCTAGGGACACTCCGGCCCGGAGAAACGAGGGGTCTGACCACGGACTGAAGGTTTGGCGACAGTAAGGAGTAACTAGGACCCGGTACTGACCGCTCTGCCACGCCCATCTCGGGACTCGGTCGTGTAACCAGCGTTGAAGCGGCCTCATATGAAGCAATCCGAGCGGCGTTACCGCGGCTGCGGATGCCATATGCCCCAGGAGCCTCTGAAAAAGTTTCAGTGGGGCCACTGTCCTGCCATTGAACGTATTCAAGCAGTTCAACACGGACCGGACGCGCTCTGGAGTGAGGCGCGCTGTCCGGCTGACCGAATCCAGCTCCATACCGAGATAAGAGATCCTCTGCGCGGGGCAGAGTTTGCTCTTCTCTCGGTTGACCCGAAGTCCCAACAGGCTGAGGTGACTGAGCACCATGTCCCTGTGTTCGCACAACTGCTCTCGAGACTGGGCGAGTATGAGCCAGTCGTCGAGATAGTTGAGTAAGCGAACGCCGCGTTCTCTGAGTGGAACAATGGCTGCCTCGACGACCTTCGTGAAGACGCGAGGCGACAGGGACAGCCCGAAGGGCAAGACTTTGTACTGATATGCCCTTCCCTCGAACGCAAAGCGCAGGAACGGTCTGTGTCGAGGAAGGATAGAGACATGAAAGTACGCGTCCTTCAGGTCGATCGCTGCGAACCAATCTCGGGGACGGATGCATTGGAAAATGCGTTTCTGCGTTAACATTTTGAACGGAAGCTTGTGCAGGGCCCGATTCAGAATGCGCAGGTCCAAGATTGGTCTTAACCCACCCCCTTTCTTGGGTACAATGAAGTAGGGGCTGTAGAACCCCGACCTCATATCGGCAGGAGGAACCGGCTCGACCGCGCCCTTCGCCAGCAGGACACCGATCTCAGACCGCAAGACATGGGCATCGCTGCTCCGCACGGAGGTGAAGAGGATGCCCCTGTACTTGGGAGGCCGGCGTGCGAATGAATCGCATAGCCGAGTCTGATGGTACGGATGAGCCAGCGAGACGGCCTGGGGAGACCTAGCCAGGCCCCCAGAGACCGAACTAGCGGGATCAACGGCACCACAGACGTACCCGGGGTGAGGCAGCGAGGTGGAGTATTCAGACCCCACTCGGGAGGCCCGGAGGCGGCCCGGAGTGTTGCCTGAATACTCCAGGTGGGGCAGAGAGAGGGTGAGAAGCCCCGGGGGCGTCCTCGGTGCCCAATCTGCTGCCGCCTGGCGAGGGGTGAGAGGGGAGGAAAGGAGTGGCAAGGCCCGGGGGCGTCGCACACTGCCAACCTGTCCCTCTCTGGGCTCAGGGAGGGAAGAACTGCTCTGAGAATGTGGGTACCGCTGGACTCCGGGGAGCCAGCGGCAGGACCGAAACCAAAAAATATTCTCCCCCCGGTCCTCCTCCGGGGGAGGGAGGGGTGCGGACACCGTCTCCCCGAGCAATTCCTCTCTCGCTGGGCTGCCCGTTTCAGGGTTGCTTGCCCTTGTGCTTGCTAGCAGGCTCGCGGGACCCTGGACGGGTTGGGCACCTCCCTTGCAAACAAAAACAAACAAATTTAGAGGTCTTTAGAATCGCGTGGAAAGATAGTATGTCACGTTATAAAAAGGCCCTAAAAGCAGCCAGGGCTGAGCATCTCCGCAAAATAATAGAAAATAATCAAAATAACCCAAGGTTTTTATTTAACACCGTGGCTAGACTAACAAATAAACAAACATCGCCTGAGCAAAATATTCCGTTACAGTTTAGTAGTAATGATTTTATGAATTTCTTCACTGAGAAAATAGAAAGCATCAGAAACAAAATTGTAAATGTACAATCTTTAATGATGTCTTATGATTCAACCGCAACTATCGCCCGTCAAGAACTACTACACCGCTTTACAATTATAGGACAGGAAGAGCTAAAT
Organism: Gobio gobio; assembly: GCF_949357685.1. Classification (NCBI taxonomy): domain Eukaryota; kingdom Metazoa; phylum Chordata; class Actinopteri; order Cypriniformes; family Gobionidae; genus Gobio; species Gobio gobio. The sequence continues at coordinate 21,525,451 of NC_137115.1, read as the reverse complement.
AAACTTATCATTGCATCTAAACCAACAACATGTTTATTAGATCCAATACCCACTAAACTACTGAAAGAATTGTTACCTGTAGTGGAAGAGCCTCTTCTCAATATTATTAACTCATCTTTATCTTTAGGTCATGTTCCAAGAATATTCAAGTTGGCAGTCATAAAACCTCTCATTAAGAAGCCACAATTAGATCATAATAACCTAGCAAATTACAGACCAATTTCAAATCTTCCATTTATGTCTAAAATACTAGAAAAAGTTGTGTCCGCTCAATTGTGCGCTTTCTTGCAAGAAAATGATATCTATGAAAAATTTCAATCAGGATTCAGGCCGCATCATAGCACAGAAACTGCACTCGTTAAAATCACAAATGATTTACTTCTAGCTTCTGACCAAGGCTGTATCTCAATACTAGTTCTACTCGATCTTAGTGCTGCGTTTGATACTATAGATCATAAACTACTCTTAGATCGACTTCAAAATTATACTGGTGTTCAGGGACAGGCATTAAACTGGTTTAGATCGTACTTATCAGACCGCTACCATTTTGTCTGTCTAAATGGGGAAAAATCAAAGATGACGTCAGTAGACTATGGGGTGCCGCAAGGATCCGTGTTAGGCCCTCTGCTATTCTCTATATATATGCTGCCACTTGGTAATATTATAAGAAAACATGGAATTAATTTCCACTGTTATGCTGATGACACTCAATTATATATTTCATCACGACCGGATGAAAACGCTAAATTATCTAAACTGACAGCGTGTGTTGAAGATATTAAATACTGGATGACGTGTAATTTTCTGCTATTAAATTCAGATAAAACGGAGGTGTTACTTATTGGTCCAAAAAACTGCCCACAAAACCTCTCGCAATACAATTTTACCTTGGAAGGATGTCCTGTCACTTTATCCACTACAGTAAAAGACCTGGGTGTTATATTAGACCGCAACCTGACATTCGAAAATCATATTTCATATGTTACAAGAACGGCATTTTTCCATCTTAGAAACATTGCTAAGCTACGTAACATGCTATCTATTTCTGATGCAGAAAAGTTAGTTCATGCATTCATGACCTCGAGATTAGATTACTGTAATGCTTTATTAGCTGGTTGTCCTGCATCCTCAATAAACAAACTACAGTTAGTCCAAAACGCGGCTGCTAGAGTTCTTACTAGGTCAAGAAAATATGATCATATAACACCAATTTTATCATCTCTACACTGGTTACCTGTGAAGTTCCGTATCAAATACAAACTATTGCTACTAACCTATAAAGCCCTAAATGGTTTAGCTCCAGTGTATCTAACGGATCTTCTATCGCCCTACAATCCATCGCGCTCTTTAAGATCACTAAACTCGAGGCTTCTGGTCATTCCTAGGATATCTAAGTCCACTAAAGGAGGGAGGGCTTTTTCACATTTAGCTCCTAAACTCTGGAATAGTCTTCCTGATATTGTTCGAGGTTCAGACTCGCTGTCCCAGTTTAAAACTAGATTAAAGACGCATCTCTTTAGCCAAGCATTCACATTATAATTATCTTTTTATACTACAGTTAAATCGGATCAAAAGCATTAATATAATATTCTGAACAGCAGCTAAGCTAATCATTTCCCATCTGCTTTTCTGTTGTTATCTCGGGACACTAGTCCCGAGGTAAATAGTTCATCAGCTCCAGTTTGTATCCAGCCTCTCATGGAGACTTCGGATGCCCCGACACCTGTGATGAGACGACTCCACGCCTGTGAAGAGACGACTCAACGCCAGCGTTGTTATGGCCTAAATTAATACACGATTGATTAACTTTTTCGAACATTATTCTTTAACATTGTCTTTCTAACATTTTTACTGTACATCTATGAAATGCACTTTCTGTAAAGCTGCTTTGAAACAATGTGTATTGTGAAAAGCGCTATACAAATAAATTTGAATTGAATTGAATTGAATTAAAGCCATAATATGTAAACAAAAAAAAACAAAGAAAAAAAAAAAAAAACTTCAACCTTTTTTAGACCTGTATGCTACTTATTGGAATCAGAAGGGAAATCAATGAGTGACTTTTTGAGCTTTGGGACAAAAATTTGTTCAGTAGGTCAAATATGGACTTTGTAAAGCCATAATATGTAAAAAATAAAATAAAATTAAAAATTAAAAATTAAAACCTTTTGTAGACGTTTTAGCTACTAATTGGAACCAGAAGGGAAGTCAATGAGTGACTTTTTGACATTTGGGACAAAAATTTGTTCAGTAGGTCAAATATGGACTTTGTACAGCCATAATATGTAAAAAAAAAAAAAAAAAAAAAAAAAATTCAACCTTTTTTAGACCTGTATGCTACTTATTGGAATCAGAAGGGAAATCAATGAGTGACTTTTTGACCTTTGGGACAAAAATTTGTTCAGTAGGTCAAATATGGACTTCTTGTACAGCCATAATATGTAAACAAAAAAAAAAAACAAAGAAAAAAAAAAAAAAACTTCAACCTTTTTTAAACCTGTATGCTACTTATTGGAATCAGAAGGGAAATCAATGAGTGACTTTTTGACCTTTGGGACAAAAATTGGTTCAGTAGGTCAAATATGGACTTTGTACAGCCATAATATGTAAAAAAAAAAAAAAAATTACAAATTAAAACCTTTTGTAGACGTTTTAGCTACTAATTGGAACCAGAAGGGAAGTCAATGAGTGACTTCTTGACCTTTGGGACAAAAATTTGTTCAGTAGGTCAAATATGGACTTCGTACAGCCATAATATGTAAAAAAAACAAAACAAAAAAAAACACGAAAACAACAAAAAAAAACATTTAAAACCTTTTGTAGACCTTTTAGGTACTTATTGGAGCCAGAAGGAAAGTCAATGAGTGACTTTTTGACCTTTGGGACAAACATTTGTTCAGTAGGTCAAATATGGACTTCTTGTACAGCCATAATATGTAAAAAAAAAAAAAAAAAAAAAAAAAAATTCAACCTTTTTTAGACCTGTATGCTACTTATTGGAATCCGAAGGGAAATCAATGAGTGACTTTTTGACCTTTGGGACAAAAATTTGTTCAGTAGGTCAAATATGGACTTTGTACAGCCATAATATGTAAAAAAAAAAAAAAAAAAAAAAACACGAAAACAACAAAAAAAACCATTTAAAACCTTTTGTAGACCTTTTAGGTACTTATTGGAGCCAGAAGGGAAATCAATGAATGACTTTTTGACCTTTGGGACAAAAATTTGTTCAGTAGGTCAAATATGGACTTTGTACAGCCGTAATATGTAAACCAAAAACCCCCCCCCCCCCCAAAAAAAAAACCTTCAACCTTTTTTAGACCTGTATGCTACTTATTGGAATCCGAAGGGAAATCAATGAGTGACTTTTTGACCTTTGGGACAAAAATTTGTTCAGTATGTCAAATATGGACTTTGTACAGCAATAATATGTAAAAAAAAATAAATAAATTAAAACCTTTTGTAGACCTTTTAGCTACTTATTGGAACCAGAAGGAAAGTCAATGAGTGACTTTTTGACCTTTGGGACAAAAATATGTTCAGTAGGTCAAATATGGACTTCTTGTACAGCCATAATATGTAAAAAAAGATTTTTTTTTTTTTTAAATTAAAACCTTTTGTAGACGTTTTAGCTACTAATTGGAACCAGAAGGGAAGTCAATGAGTGACTTTTTGACCTTTGGGACAAAAATTTGTTCAGTAGGTCAAATATGGACTTTGTACAGCCATAATATGTAAAAAAAAAAAAAAACATTTTAAACCTTTTGTAGACCTTTTAGGTACTTATTGGAACCAGAAGGAAAGTCAATGAGTGACTTTTTGACCTTTGGGACAAACATTTGTTCAGTAGGTCAAATATGGACTTCTTGTACAGCCATAATATGTAAAATAATAATAATAATAATAATAAATATAGCTGCAAGCAGCAATACCGGGGCCAAGCGCAAAGAAGAAGACAAGACATGCCAAAATGGCTGGCAGTGTCAGATCAACTGCAGCAATGAGCAATTAATCACGTTTTAAGATGATTTTAGGCAAAAGGCTGAACAATTTATTGTAGTTTGAGAGTGTCAAACCAACTGCAACAATGAACAATTATACAGTTTAAGAAGATTAGGCAAAATGGCTGAAATATCATATATAGAGTCACTAATAATATAATTTAATGGTTTATCAGTTTTGACCAATAGGGGGCACAGTTACGAAATTGATGTGGTGTGGTCAGAATAAGGGAACAATGACACATGCAAAGTTTGATGCCAATATGTCAAAGCATTGCAGAGATACAGCCTCAAGAGTCATTTTGGCATCATGCCTCAAATTTGTCGCAGCGATATAGGAAAACGGTTTTGCCTGTAAACGCAAAATCCATACTATTTTATTGGCACAGCCTGAAGATGATACGATAAAATTTAGGTGAAAATCGGACAAACAGCCTAGGAGAGTTTGAAAAAGTAGGTTTTTAACAAATAGCAAGATGGAGGACAGGAAGTTTGACCAAATGTGGCAAAATTTATATCTATGTTCTCAGCAGTAGCCAAGGAATGTATGTATTATGACCAGTTTCATTATTATAGACAAATTTATTCAAAAGTTATTAGCCTTTTTGTATATCTTGTTATACATTTTGACCACAAGGTGGTGCTGCCCTGAAACCTTTTGAGTACCTTCAGGGCATGGTGCAGAAGACACATAACGAGTTTCGTAATTAAACTCCAAAGCGTTATTAAAACAAAGGCCTAGAATTTTTGAGATATGATACCACCATTTTTTTATGTGTCCTCGGGGTGAGTCCATACATATGTGTGTCGATTTTGGTGAAAATATCTCATTTTGTTTTTGAGTTTTAGACATTTATATGAAAAAACACATAAAAAATGACTGACACCTGACTTTGATTGGATTTTAATTCCCCTTAATGTCAATATTTTGACATTAATGTCAATATTTTGACATTTGGGTATTAACACTTGGCTATTGACCTATGTTTCAGAACTTCTGACGCTGGTTTCGTCTTGGTCAGACTAGCAGTTTCGAAGATATCCGCTAATGTTTTTTTAGCGCTAAGTTACCATGCTGCGAAATCTGGCAAGTCTGGTATCGTTGGACTTGGCAAAGATTCAGGAGACAAAAAAAGTTACTCCTATGAAAACAAGTCAACCACACCCAAAGTTATAAGCATTTGGGGGGGGGGGGGTCTCCACTAGGTGGCGCTGTTTCTAAACTACTCAGGCTACCTCAGGGCATCATGGTGATGACCCATACCGAGTTTTGTCAACCCTATGTCAACCTAAAATGTATTACTGAGACCACAAAATATGGCGGAAAATGAATACTTAAACAATAATACTTAAACAATAGGATTAAACAATAATATTTTATAGAGACTAAACATGCTCACACACACAAACACACATTTTGTTGTAGATACAGATATGTGAAATATATGGTGGGAACAAAATGTTTACTGCAAGTCTTTTTCAGGTTTCACATTACTCATCATGTGGCACAATTGTAAATGTTGATTGTAAATGTTATAATAGTGATTTTATAATGTCTAAATATGAATTACAGATCAATATTAGGGAGTAGTATGAGCACAAATTGATGACAATAACTTAGTAGAAGCTGTATTGTTAGATTTTAGCTCAGCATTTTATGTAATGGATCATAAATTATTGCTGGATAAATTGATTGTTTAATATGTGACAATGTTTATGTTATTATGGAAGTTATTCAGATTTTAAAGAGCAATGTGGTGTTCCTCAAGGAAGTTGTTTAGGACTATTATTATCTTCATTATTTTATCAATAATCTTCCCCCTGTTTTAAACTGTGCGCAGACAGTCATGTATTTTGTTTTGAAAACCACTGCACAACAATGGACTATAATATATGGAGGAATGAAAATATGGAATGATTTACTATCAGATATTATAAAATGAGTTTTAAAAGGAAGGAACATTTAATGGGATTTGTTAATGGGATTTGTATGTTTCATTTTATTGTTGTTGATTTAATTATGGCCCGAGCACCGATGGTGGTCTACATGCCAATATTCAGTTGGTTATAGTGCCACCTGTGGGCAACAGTAAACTGTGATTAACTCCTCATTACGATTGAACAAGAATCATATTTGGTCAGTGTAATCTCAAGCCTTAGTGATGTTAAATTTCAAAGATCTTGAGTTTTGTTGAACTGAGTTTTGAGTTTGAGTTTTGTCTATGGCATCCTGACAAAGTCTGATGTATCTGCAAAATTTTAGTTAGTCATAGTGCCACCAGCTGGTCAAGTCAAGTCACCTTTATTTAAATAGCGCTTTGAACAAGTCCAATTGTTTCAAAGTAGCTTCAGAGTGTTAACTATCCAACTATCTAACTATCCAGCTAATTTCAATTTTCATATAGTGTCAATGCGGGCAGAACGGTAATATAGTCGAAATTTAGGTGTCCCCAACTGAGCAAGCCAAAGGCAACGGTGGCAAGGAACCAAAATTCCTTCAAGGCCAGAATGGAAAAAAAACCTTGGGAGAAACCAGTTTGGGTGCCAGTTGTCCTCTGGCCGACGAACAAACAGTGTATGATTATAATTCTGGCAACATTACAGTTCAGAAGTCATATTAGATAAATAGATATTCGTAAGATTATTCGATAGATTGGAGTCGTCGTGCTGGAGACGGGTTTAATGAGGGTGTCGTTTAGATGCAGCATTTACAGGGCAGAGTTTAGTTGACACGCTCTCTTCAGACATATCAGGGATGCATTGGTCATGTCCAGGTGCAGGTCGACCATCTGATCTGAACACAGCCCGGTAGCAGGAAGTGTGGCAAATACAAATGATTGATGTAGTCCTCCTATTTTTATATACTTAAATGCATATTGGCCACCGTGCTCTGTAGGGCTGTCAAAATTGCTCAAAAATGACGTTCGAATATTCCCTCTAAAAAAAGCACGAATATTCGAACTATTCGAACATCTGGTTGCACATTTTATCAATGACGCGCATTACGTCAATAACAGGACAAATGAATACAAAGAGACATAACTACTTATATAGGTGTTCTATTTAAGTTTAAACATATTTGACAACGTATTACCTACACACAAACAAGTAAATCAACTAATGGCTAAGACCGCAGACCTCACTCTCTCACCCTCACGCTCTCTGCGCATAATGGTTTAAATGAACAAACACATTTTGAGAGCTGATCAAGAGCTTTGTGCAAGCAATCTAAAGTCTCAAATATCTCTTGTCCCAAATATAGCAGGCTTCATTCAGTGACTGAAACAAATATTAATATAAGTTTTACAGCATATTATTGAACGCTCCGAGCGAGCTGTGCTGTGGTAAACATGGAACTTTTCCTTGACATGAAACGGTAAATAATCAAACCAGTGGAAGCAGTGCATTTATCCTTTATTCATGCATTATCTCTTCAGTCAGTTCCTCGGTTCCATTGCTTGACAGAACTCCATGAAGCCTGCCCCATCCACGACACTGATCGGTCTCATGTCCTTACAAATGAACAAAATTAATTTCTCCGTTGTGGCCTCTTGTCGTGTTGCAGACAAGGAGCTTGTGGCGGGCGATGCAAATTAAGGGTGGTCCAGTTTGCACATACAAATTAGTTGCTTATAGTTATCAGGAAACCGATAACTACAAACAAAACAAAACGAGCCTACAAACGAGCCTACAAAAGCATAAAAAAGCCTGTTTAATAGTAAGGGGTAGTAAAATCCAATCAAAGTCAGGTGTCAGGCTGAAAAAGTTCACGAAACTAAGTGAAAACTCACTAAAGTGTTTAGTGAAATTAGGAAAAACATTTAGATATCATAAATTGAGTTGTATAAGTTAACGTTACATTTCTACATACATTTTGTTCTCATGTCACAAGTAATATCAAGGTTTATTTTGATCTGTTTTACATGATTCTTTTGTAGTGTGGTTTTCGGTGAAGTGTAAATAAATATCGTCACCTGTGTTAGCCCACTTCTTCTTGACGCTTTTTCCTGATAGTTTATAGAACAATTACTCCGAGTCGCCATCTGTCGTTTCAAAGAAAAGCACAACGGCGAGCGCGTCAAGTATAAACAAACATGTCGTCCGTTTGGGGAGGAGCGCGCGCAGTCAGCGGGGGCTCGCGCTGCGGAGACAGGCCAAAGTACACAAGGCTTCAGGCGCGCTAGCTCGCCCACTCGCAAAGTAGACAGCCACACCTCTACTACCGCGGGCGTTTTTTCCCCCACATTTTTTTTATTTATTCGAATATTAATATTCACCTTCGAAATTCGTTTTTTAAAAACTATTCGAAAATATATTCGAATTTAGAATATTCGTTGACAGCCCTAGTGCTCTGTGTTCCTAAAGCCCCAAGGTGGTGGTGCCACAGGTGCGAGATCCCTTTCATTGCTCTTGCAGCTTTAATGTAGTTTTGTATTTTTTACTTTTTGGGACCTCATGAAGAGTAGTCACTGCCTAGGTGGGGATCCAAATAAGCAAATAAACTTAGATCATAGATGGGAGCATTCACAGCAATACAGGCAAATTAACTCGGGAAAAATGTTTTTTTTGACAGTTATAACACATCTCTGCTTTTTTTTTGGTGTCCTCAAAGTGTGCCCATAAATATATGTTTAAAATTTGTTGTAAATATCTCATTTTATTTTAAAGTTATAGCTACTTATATTTATGATAGAATTGGCTGCATTGATTGGATTTTTTTTTTGTGCCACTTCCTTCAAAAATGTTGGCTTTTGGTCATTATTGTTTAGCTATTGACCTATGTTATGTGTCTTGAAGATGTTCGCAAAGGTTTTTTAGGTGCTAAAATACACCTTTTCACAAACCATAAGGTGAAACCTGGCATGTTTGGTATCACTGGACTCAGCAAGGATTCAGGAGCCTAAGGAGGTGAATGCTCCTTCAGGGCATTGTGCCAATGACGTATACAGAGTTTTTTGAGATATGCCAGTGTCCTCATAGACTATCATGGCAACCTGGATGAAGACAATGAATGCCCGTTGTCATCTGACTAATGTTTGGGTGCGTATATTGCCATTTTCTTGGGTTTTTCCCCTGTTATAGCGCTACCAAGTGGTTAATTGTTGCGATTTTTTTTCATGTGATCTTAGACTGAGCTCACATACATGTGACCTGAATTTGGTGAAAATATGTCATTCCATTCACAAGTTATAGCCATTTTAGTAAAAGAGGTCCCGGTCACATCAAACATTTTGGCTCCCCTTAGCAAACATGAATCAAAATGTTGTTTTTTTTAAATAATTATTGATAATCACTCTCCAGACAACATTTCTGCAGTGGTTTGGTTCCGATGAGGCAAATAACCTGGGAGTAATTTGCAAAAGTAGGTTTTACAAAAAACTAAAATTATCTCGAATTTGGCGCCCGAAGGGCGAGCAAATCCGAGGCATGCATTTTGCACTTAGAATTTGGTTTCTAGCCCTTACGGTTCAAAAGTTATTAGCATAAACATGAGGACACATTTGGACAGATGGTGGCGCTAGAGGGATTGAGATAGAGACACCAAAATTGCTATGGTGACAGATCAGACCGTCTTCTATTAGTGTGCCAAATTTCACAACTTTTTACCATACGGTTCTATGGGCTGCCATAGACTCCCATGGCGGAAGAAAAAAAGACGGGAACGGTTTCAATAGGTGCCTTCGCACCTTCGGTGCTTGGCCCCTAATAAAAAGGGCATAAAAAGGGTCTAAAAAGGCCTATAAAAAAAGACTATAGGGTCTGAGCGCTTGATTTTTGAGCTGCGGGTTGCAAAAACTTTATCAAGCATGGTGACGTACATCGGAGGGGTCAAAGGTCAATTTTTACATTTTCAGCTCATTTATAATGGAAAAGTGGTGTTTTTTTTTAACCTTTTTAACTGGTATGCCTCTACTGATGGCCCGATCTCCGTCAAAGTTTGCACGCGTCTTTACAATAATGCGGCGCACATGCTCAGCCGATTTGGTGAAGTTCTGCGCAGTGCAGGCAATTTTTAGTCATTTAAATGTAATTTTGCATAGGATATTATAGAGCATTTTTTTTCACCTTTATAACGGTTAAAGCGCCACGGCGGCCATAATAGTCTGCAAGCCTCTTTAGGGTCACGTGACACATGCGCACGCGTGATTTCGTGAAGCTGTATGCAAATCAGGCAGGAAGAGGGCCGCTTTCAGGCATTTAATGGGGTTTTCCATAGAAATACATCATTGTGACTCCTTTTTAACCGTTATAGCGCCAAAAAGTGGCCAATCGCCAAGTCCTTTTTCATGCAGTCACAAAACGAGCTCTTACATATGCGTGCTGAGTTTGGTGAAAATACCTCGTTCCGTTCACGAGTTATAGCCAATTTAGTAAAAGTGGCTCCTCCCCCCTTCCAACGTTTTGGCGGCCCTTAGGGACCGTGAACCCAAATTTCCACTTTTTTTTAATAACCTTTGACAATCCGACTCCAGAGAATCTCGCTGCGCTGGTTTGGTTCCGGTCGGGCCAATATCCTAGGACTAGTTCGCAAAAGTAGGTTTTGCAAAAAATCCCAAATAGCCGGAATTTTTCCCAATCTGACGAGCAAATCCGAGGCATGCATTTTGTCCGTCTTGAGCCAAGGATTCCAGCGATATAAGGCACTCGAGGCTACACCTTACGGTTGAGGAGTTATGAGCCGTTTCGTACTTTTGATCGCCGTTTTGTACTTTTGATCGCTGTAGCACCCCCATCAGGCCGATCGGGGCGGGCTTCGGTGACGTTTGTAGTCGTTGTGAGTACTACCAGCCCTGCAAGTTTCAAGTCTCTACGACGTACGGTTTGGTCTGCCTGATCAGTTTTAGCTGGAGAATGATGCATCATGGGAAAATGAACAGTTACAATAGGGTTTCAGCCTGACACCTGACTTTGATTGGATTTTACTACCCCTTACTATCAATATTTTGACATTTGGGCTCGCGATCGTGCCTAAAGACCTATGTTTCCGAACTTCTGACGCTGGTTTCGTCTCGATCGGACTAGCGGTTTCGAAGATATCGGCAAAAAGGTTTAAACACTAAATTACAACGGTGCACAAACCGCAGGGCGAAACCTGGCAAGTGTGGTATCGTTGGACTCGCCAACGATTCAGGAGTCTAAGGAGATGAGTCTCGTGAAAATAAGTCAACCACACCCAAAGTTCTAAGCATTTTTAAAAAAAAATCTCCACTAGGTGGCGCTGTTTTGAAACTTGTCAGGCGACTTTGGAATATCGTTGTGATGACCCATACCGAGTTTCGTAACAATCCGTTCATGCGTTGATAAAATACAGCATTTTAGCACATAATTCAAGATGGCCGACAGCCAAAATGGCCAATATGGTAAAATTGGATATCCGTCGACTCGGCATGACGTCCCAAATCTAACGAGACCACTTTTATGATATGTGGACAAACGGTTCAGCAAAGAAAAGCTAAAATAGCCCTTTTTCGTATCTCCAGACCAGTAGGTGGCACTGTGCCGAAACGCTGCAAGTAGCCTCAGGTCATGCTTGTGATGACATGTACCAAGTTTGGTTTGAACACGATAAAGCGTTGCGGAGATATTGCCCTAAGTGTGTTTTTGCAAACGTTATGTAAAATTTGTTCGCGCGTTTATCAAAAACGATTAGATGAATCAACTTGATTTGTAAGATTTTTTTGTCAATATTGTCTGAAGATGATCTGGTTCAATTTTCGTGCAAATCGGATGAACCGTCTAGGACGAGTTCGAAAAAGTACGTTTTTCGGTTAATTGAAAATGGTGGGGAAATATTCAAGACTGAAAATGACGTCATAGGGTGCTATCAAATTGGCATGAGCTCAGAAATTAGAGGAAAAAAGAATTTTGTTTCTAGCCCTTACGGTTCAAAAGTTATTAGCATAAACATGAGGACACATTTGGACAGATGGTGGCGCTAGAGGGATTGAGATAGAGACACCAAAATTGCTATGGTGACAGATCAGACCGTCCTCTATTAGTGTACCAAATTTCACAACTTTTTACCATACAGCCCATAGGGGCTGCCATAGACTCCCATGGCGGAAGAAATAAAGACGGGAACGGTTTCAATAGGTGCCTTCGCACCTTCGTGCTTGGCCCCTAATAAAAAGGGCATAAAAAGGGTCTAAAAAAGCCTATAAAAAAAAGACTATAGGGTCTGAGCGCTTGATTTTTGAGCTGCGGGTTGCAAAAACTTTATCAAGCATGGTGACATGTGCATTGGAGGGGTCAAAGGTCAATTTTTAAATTTTCAGCTCATTTATCATGGAAAAGTGGTGTTTTTTTTTAACCTTTTAAACTGGTATGCCTCTACTGATGGCCCGATCTCCGTCAAAGTTTGCACGCGTCTTTACAATAATGCGGCGCACATGCTCAGCCGATTTGGTGAAGTTCTGCGCAGTGCAGGCAATTTTTAGTCATTTAAATGTCATTTTGCATAGGATATTATAGAGCATTTTTTTTCACCTTTATAACGGTTAAAGCGCCACGGCGGCCATAATAGTCTGCAAGCCTCTTTAGGGTCACGTGACGCATGCGCACGCGTGATTTCGTGAAAATGTATGCAAATCAGGCAGGAAGAGGGCCGCTTTCAGACATTTAATGGGATTTTCCATAGAAATACATCATTGTGACTCCTTTTTAACCGTTATAGCGCCAACAAGTGGCCAATCGCCACGTCCTTTTTCATGCAGTCACAGAACGAGCTCTTACATATGCGTGCTGAGTTTGGTGAAAATACCTTGTTCCGTTCACGAGTTATAGCCAATTTAGTAAAAGTGGCTCCTCCCCCCTTCCAACCTTTTGCCCTTAGGGACAGTGAACCCAAATTTCCACTTTTTTTTAATAACCTTTGACAATCCGACTCCAGAGAATCTCGCTGCGCTGGTTTGGTTCCGGTCGGGCCAATAACCTAGGACTAGTTCGCAAAAGTAGGTTTTGCAAAAAATCCCAAATAGCCGAAATTTTTCCCACTCTGACAAGCAAATCCGAGGCATGCATTTTGTCCGTCTTGAGCCAAGGATTCCAGCGATATACGGCACTCGAGGCTACGCCTTACGGTTGAGGAGTTATGAGCCGTTTCGTACTTTTGATTGCCGTTTCGTACTTTTGATCGCTGTAGCGCCCCCGTCAGGCCGATCGGGGCGGGCTTCGGTGACGTCTGTAGTCGTTGTGAGTACTACCAGCCCTGCAAGTTTCAAGTCTCTACGACGTACGGTTTGTTCTGCCTGATCAGTTTTAGCTGGAGAATGATGCATCATGGGAAAATGAACAGTTACAAAAGGGTTTCAGCCTGACACCTGACTTTGATTGGATTTTACTACCCCTTACTATCAATATTTTGACATTTGGGCTCGCGATCGTGCCTAACGACCTATGTTTTCGAACTTCTGACGCTGGTTTCGTCTCGATCGGACTAGCGGTTTCGAAGATATCGGCAAAAAAGTTTTAAGCGCTAAATTACAACGGTGCACAAACCGTACAGCGAAACCTGGCAAGTGTGGTATCGTTGGACTCGGCAAAGATTCTGGAGTCTAAGGAGATGAGTCTCGTGAAAATACGTCAACCACACCCAAAGTTCTAAGCATTTTTAAAAAAAAATCTCCACTAGGTGGCGCTGTTTTGAAACTTGTCAGGTGACTTTGGGATATCGTGGTGATGACCCATACCGAGTTTCGTAACAATCCGTTCATGCGTTGATAAAATACAGCATTTTAGCACATAATTCAAGATGGCCGACAGCCAAAATGGCTGATATGGTAAAATTGGATATCTGTCGACTCGGCATGACGTCCCGAATCTAACGAGATCACTTTTATTATATTTGGACAAACGGTTCAGCAAAGAAAAGCTAAAATAGCTCTTTTTCGTATCTCCAGACCAGTAGGTGGCACTGTGCCGAAACGCTGCAAGTAGCCTCAGGTCATGCTTGTGATGACATGTACCAAGTTTGGTTTGAACACGATAAAGCGTTGCGGAGATATTGCCTTAAGTGTGTTTTTGCAAACGTTATGTAAAATTTGTTCGCGCGTTTATCAAAAACGATTAGATGAATCAACTTGATTTGTAAGATTTTTTTGTCAATATTGTCTGAAGATGATCTGGTTAAATTTTCGTGCAAATCGGATGAACCGTCTAGGGCGAGTTCGCAAAAGTAGGTTTTTCGGTTAATTGAAAGTGGCGGGAAAATATTCAAGACGGAAAATGACATCATATGGTGCTATCGAATTGGCATGAGCTCAGAAATTAGAGGAAAAAAGAATTTGGTTTCTAGCCCTTACGGTTCAAAAGTTATTAGCATAAACATGAGTACACATTTGGACAGATGGTGGCGCTAGAGGGATTGAGATAGAGACACCAAAATTGCTATGGTGACAGATCAGACCGTCCTCTATTAGTGTGCCAAATTTCACAACTTTTTACCATACGGTTCTATGGGCTGCCATAGACTCCCATGGCGGAAGAAAAAAAGACGGGAACGGTTTCAATAGGTGCCTTCGCACCTTCGGTGCTTGGCCCCTAATAAAGAGGGCATAAAAAGGGTCTAAAAAGGCCTATAAAAAAAAGACTATAGGGTCTGAGCGCTTGATTTTTGAGCTGCGGGTTGCAAAAACTTTATCAAGCATGGTGACATGTGCATCGGAGGGGTCAAAGGTCAATTTTTACATTTTCAGCTCATTTATCATGGAAAAGTGGTGTTTTTTTTTACCTTTTAAACTGGTATGCCTCTACTGATGGCCCGATCTCCGTCAAAGTTTGCACGCGTCTTTACAATAATGCGGCGCACATGCTCAGCCGATTTGGTGAAGTTCTGCGCAGTGCAGGCAATTTTTAGTCATTTAAATGTCATTTTGCATAGGATATTATAGAGCATTTTTTTTCACCTTTATAACGGTTAAAGCGCCACGGCGGCCATAATAGTCTGCAAGCCTCTTTAGGGTCACGTGACGCATGCGCACGCGTGATTTCGTGAAGCTGTATGCAAATCAGGCAGGAAGAGGGCCGCTTTCAGGCATTTAATGGGATTTTCCATAGAAATACATCATTGTGACTCCTTTTTAACCGTTATAGCGCCAACAAGTGGCCAATCGCCACGTCCTTTTTCACGCAGTCACAGAACGAGCTCTTACATATGCGTGCTGAGTTTGGTGAAAATACCTCGTTCCGTTCACGAGTTATAGCCAATTTAGTAAAAGTGGCTCCTCCCCCCTTCCAACGTTTTGGCGGCCCTTAGGGACCGTGAACCCACTGAAAGAATTTCCACTTTTTTTTAATAACCTTTGACAATCCGACTCCAGAGAATCTCGCTGCGCTGGTTTGGTTCCGGTCGGGCCAATAACCTAGGACTAGTTCACAAAAGTAGGTTTTGCAAAAAATCCCAAATAGCCGAAATTTTCCCACTCTGACGAGCAAATCCGAGGCATGCATTTTGTCCGTCTTGAGCCAAGGATTCCAGCGATATAAGGCACTCGAGGCTACACCTTACGGTTGAGGAGTTATGAGCCGTTTTGTACTTTTGATCGCCGTTTCGTACTTTTGATCGCCGTTTCGTACTTTTGATCGCTGTAGCGCCCCCGTCACGCCGATCGGGGCGGGCTTCGGTGACGTCAGTAGTCGTTGTGAGTACTACCAGCCCTGCCAGTTTCAAGTCTCTACGACGTACGGTTTGGTCTGCCTGATCAGTTTTAGCTGGAGAATGATGCATCATGGGAAAATTAACAGTTACAATAGGGTTTCAGCCTGACACCTGACTTTGATTGGATTTTACTACCCCTTACTATCAATATTTTGACATTTGGGCTCACGTTTGTGCCTAACGACCTATGTTTCCGAACTTCTGACGCTGGTTTCGTCTCGATCGGACTAGCGGTTTGGAAGATATCGGCAAAAAAGTTTTAAGCGCTAAATTACAACGGTGCACAAACCATACGGCGAAACCTGGCAAGTGTGGTATCGTTGGACTCGGCAACGATTCATGAGTCTAATGAGATGAGTCTCGTGAAAATAAGTCAACCCCACCCAAAGTTCTGAGCATTTAAAAAAAAAAAAACTCCACTAGGTGGCGCTGTTTTGAAACTTGTCAGGCTACTTTGGGGTATCGTGGTGATGACCCATACCGAGATTCGTAACAATCCGTTCATGCGTTGATAAAATAAAGCATTTTAGCACATAATTCAAGATGGCCGACAGCCAAAATGGCCGATATGGTAAAATTGGATATCCGTCGACTCGGCATGACATCCCGAATCTAACGAGGCCCCTTTTATGATATTTGGACAAACGGTTCAGCAAAGAAAAGCTAAAATAGCCATTTTTCGTATCTCCAGACCAGTAGGTGGCACTGTGCCGAAACGCTGCATTTAGCCTCAGGTCATGCTTGTGATGACATGTACCAAGTTTGGTTTGAACACGATAAAGCGTTTTGGAGATATTGCCTTAAGTGTGTTTTTGCAAACGTTATGTAAAATGTGTTCGCGCGTTTATCGAAAACGATTAGACGAATCAACTTGATTTGCAAGATTTTTTGTCAATATTGTCTGAAGATGATCTGGTTCAATTTTCGTGCAAATTGGATGAACCGTCTAGGACAAGTTTGCAAAAGTAGGTTTTTCGGTTAATTGAAAATGGCGGGGAAATATCCAAGACGGAAAATGACGTCATAGGGTGCAATCGAATTGGCATGAGCTCAGAAATTAGAGGAAAAAAGAATTTCGTTTCTAGCCCTTACGGTTCAAATGTTATTAGCATAAACATGAGTACACATTTGGACAGGTGGTGGCGCTAGAGGGATTGAGATAGAGACACCAAAATTGCCATGGTGACATACCAGACCATCCTCTATTGCTGTGCGTTCACACCGCCGCCGGCGAGAGCGTCAAAGTGGCCGGAAGTCATTCATTCTCAATGGGAGCCAGGCGGCGAGCTCCGGCGAGAGCGGCGCGTCTTGGACGATTTGGGCGTCAAGGAGAGTTGAAGTCAGGTCAACTTTATGGTAATGAGCTATGACGCGGTTCGGCGGCAGCCGGCGGCAACCAATGGGAATGTAGAAGTGCTCCGCTTGAGATGATTCTAGAGAACGCAGCGCTGTAAACTTCGGTTCCTACCACATTAGTTCCCAAGCAAAATAGAGGAGGTTGATCACTGCTGGTGCGGCGGGTTTGATAAGAAGACGTGCAACATTATTTATCCACCACACAAATGGCTTTTAATTGGTTTATTTCGTTAGCAAACATGTAACTATAATTGTTAAGTTCTTTCCATCGATCTGCTTTTTTTAAACTTTCACATTTAAATGATTTCATGAGGTTATATTATACGGTTATACCCTACTTGTGGTCAGTCAGCACAAATGCCGGTCAACATGAATGTTTGCTTTGCAGCCCCTTTAAATGCCGTTTCAAATAAGACCAAGCATTCGATCTACGTCAGAGCGGCAGCGCGTCCACGAATCTTTCTACAGCGTTGATGGCAGGGCGGCCAGAGCGAAGTTTGACGCTCTCGCCAGCGGCGGTGTGAACGCACAGTTGGTGTGCCAAATTTCACAACTTTTTACCATACGGTTCTATGGGCTGCCATAGACTCCCATGGCGGAAGAAAAAAAAAACGGGAACGGTTTCAATAGGTGCCTTCGCACCTTCGGTGCTTGGCCCCTAATAAAAAGGGCATAAAAAGGGTCTAAAAAGGGTCTAAAAAGGCCTATAAAAAAAAGACTATAGGGTCTGAGCGCTTGATTTTTGAGCCGTTGTGAGTACTACCAGCCCTGCAAGTTTCAAGTCTCTACGACGTACGGTTTGGTCTGCCCGATCAGTTTTAGCTGGAGAATGATGCATCATGGGAAAATTAACAGTTACAATAGGGTTTCAGCCTGACACCTGACTTTGATTGGATTTTACTACCCCTTACTATCAATATTTTGACATTTGGGCTCACGTTCGTCCCTAACGACCTATGTTTCCGAACTTCTGACGCTGGTTTCGTCTCGATCGGACTAGCGGTTTCGGAGATATCGGCAAAAAAGTTTTAAGCGCTAAATTACAACGGTGCACAAACCGTACGGCGAAACCTGGCAAGTGTGGTATCGTTGGACTCGGCAACGATTCAGGAGTCTAAGGAGATGAGTCTCGTGAAAATAAGTCAACCACACCCAAAGTTCTAAGCATTTTTTTAAAAAAATCTCCACTAGGTGGCGCTGTTTTGAAACTTGTCAGGCGACTTTGGGATATCGTGGTGATGACCCATACCGAGTTTCGTAACAATCCGTTCATGCGTTGATAAAATACAGCATTTTAGCACATAATTCAAGATGGCCGACAGCCAAAATGGCCGATATGGTAAAATTGGATATCCGTCGACTCGGCATGACGTCCCGAATCTAACGAGACCACTTTCATGATATTTGGACAAACGGTTCAGCAAAGAAAAGCTAAAATAGCCCTTTTTCGTATCTCCAGACCAGTAGGTGGCACTGTGCCGAAAAGCTGCAAGTAGCCTCAGGTCATGCTTGTGATGACATGTACCAAGTTTGGTTTGAACACGATAAAGCGTTGCGGAGATATTGCCTTAAGTGTGTTTTTAAAAAACGTTATGTAAAATTTTTTCGCGCGTTAATCAAAAACGATTAGATGAATCAACTTGATTTGTAAGATTTTTTGTCAATATTGTCTGAAGATGATCTGGTTCAATTTTCGTGCAAATCGGATGAACCGTCTAGGACGAGTTCGCAAAAGTAGGTTTTTCGGTTAATTGAAAATGGCGGGGAAATATTCAAGACGGAAAATGATGTCATAGGGTGCTATCGAATTGACATGAGCTCAGAAATTAGAGGAAAAAATAATTTCGTTTCTAGCCCTTACGGTTCAAAAGTTATTAGCATAAACATGAGTACACATTTGGACAGATGGTGGCGCTAGAGGGATTGAGATAGAGACACCAAAATTGCTATGGTGACAGATCAGACCGTCCTCTATTAGTGTGCCAAATTTCACAATTTTTTACCATATGGGCTGCCATAGACTCCCATGGCGGAAGAAAAAAAGACGGGAACGGTTTCAATAGGTGCCTTCGCACCTTCGGTGCTTGGCCCCTAATAAAAAGGGCATAAAAAGGGTCTAAAAAGGCCTATAAAAAAAAGACTATAGGGTCTGAGCGCTTGATTTTTGAGCTGCGGGTTGCAAAAACTTTATCAAGCATGGTGACATGTGCATCGGAGAGGTCAAAGGTCAATTTTTACATTTTCAGCTCATTTATCATGGAAAAGTGGTGGGGTTTTTTTTACCTTTTAAACTGGTATGCCTCTACTGATGGCCCGATCTCCGTCAAAGTTTGCACGCGTCTTTACAATAATGCGGTGCACATGCTCAGCCGATTTGGTGAAGTTCTGCGCAGTGCAGGCAATTTTTAGTCATTTAAATGTCATTTTGCATAGGATATTATAGAGCATTTTTTTTCACCTTTATAACGGTTAAAGCGCCACGGCGGCCATTATAGTCTGCAAGCCTCTTTAGGGTCACGTGACGCATGCGCACGCGTGATTTCGTGAAGCTGTATGCAAATCAGGCAGGAAGAGGGCCGCTTTCAGGCATTTAATGGGATTTTCCATAGAAATACATCATTGTGACTCCTTTTTAACCGTTATAGCGCCAACAAGTGGCCAATCGCCACGTCCTTTTTCACGCAGTCACAGAACGAGCTCTTACATATGCGTGCTGAGTTTGGTGAAAATACCTTGTTCCGTTCACGGGTTATAGCCAATTTAGTAAAAGTGGCTCCTCCCCCCTTCCAACGTTTTGGCGGCCCTTAGGGACCGTGAACCCAAATTTCCACTTTTTTTTAATAACTTTTGACAATCCGACTCCAGAAAATCTCGCTGCGCTGGTTTGGTTCCGGTCGGGCCAATAACCTAGGACTAGTTCGCAAAAGTAGGTTTTGCAAAAAATCCCAAATAGCCGAAAATTTTCCCACTCTGACGAGAAAATCCGAGGCATGCATTTTGTCCGTCTTGAGCCAAGGATTCCAGCGATATAAGGCACTCGAGGCTACGCCTTACGGTTGAGGAGTTATGAGCCGTTTCATACTTTTGATCGCCGTTTCATACTTTTGATCGCTGTAGCGCCCCCGTCAGGCCGATCGGGGCGGGCTTCGGTGACGTCTGTAGTCGTTGTGAGTACTACCAGCCCTGCAAGTTTCAAGTCTCTACGACGTACGGTTTGGTCTGCCTGATCAGTTTTAGCTGGAGAATGATGCATCATGGGAAAATGAACAGTTACAATAGGGTTTCAGCCTGACACCTGACTTTGATTGGATTTTACTACCCCTTACTATCAATATTTTGACATTTGGGCTCGCGATCGTGCCTAACGACCTATGTTTCCGAACTTCTGACGCTGGTTTCGTCTCGATCGGACTAGCGGTTTCGAAGATATCGGCAAAAAGGTTTAAACGCTAAATTACAACGGTGCACAAACCGTACGGCGAAACCTGGCAAGTGTGGTATCGTTGGACTCGGCAACGATTCAGGAGTCTAAGGAGATGAGTCTCGTGAAAATAAGTCAACCACACCCAAAGTTCTAAGCATTTTTTAAAAAAAACCTCCACTAGGTGCCGCTGTTTTGAAACTTTTCAGGCGACTTTGGGATATCGTGGTGATGACCCATACCGAGTTTCGTAACAATCCGTTCATGCGTTGATAAAATACAGCATTTTAGCACATAATTCAAGATGGCCGACAGCCAAAATGGCCGATATGGTAAAATTGGATATCCGTCGACTCGGCATGACGTCCCGAATCTAACGAGACAACTTTTATGATATTTGGACAAACGGTTCAGCAAAGGAAAGCTAAAATAGCCCTTTTTCGTATCTCCAGACCAGTAGGTGGCACTGTGCCGAAACACTGCAAGTAGCCTCAAGTCATGCTTGTGATGACATGTACCAAGTTTGGTTTGAACACGATAAAGCGTTGCGGAGATATTGCCTTAAGTGTGTTTTTGCAAACGTTATGTAAAATTTGTTCGCGCGTTTATCAAAAACGATTAGATGAATCAACTTGATTTGTAAGATTTTTTGTTAATATTGTCTGAAGATGATCTGGTTCAATTTTCGTGCAAATCGGATGAACCGTCTAGGACGAGTTTGCAAAAGTAGGTTTTGCAAAAAATCCCAAATAGCCGAAAATTTTCCCACTCTGACGAGCAAATCTGAGGCATGCATTTTGTCCGTCTTGAGCCAAGGATTCCAGCGATATAAGGCACTCGAGGCTACGCCTTACGGTTGAGGAGTTATGAGCCGTTTCATACTTTTGATCGCTGTTTCGTACTTTTGATCGCTGTAGCGCCCCCGTCAGGCCGATCGGGGCGGGCTTTGGTGACGTCTGTAGTCGTTGTGAGTACTACCAGCCCTGCAAGTTTCAAGTCTCTACGACGTACGGTTTGGTCTGCCTGATCAGTTTTAGCTGGAGAATGATGCATCATGGGAAAATGAACAGTTACAATAGGGTTTCAGCCTGACACCTGACTTTGATTGGATTTTACTACCCCTTACTATCAATATTTTGACATTTGGGCTCGCGATCGTGCCTAACGACCTATGTTTCCGAACTTCTGACGCTGGTTTCGTCTCGATCGGACTAGCGGTTTCGAAGATATCGGCAAAAAGGTTTAAACGCTAAATTACAACGGTGCACAAACCGCACGGCGAAACCTGGCAAGTGTGGTATCGTTGGACTCGGCAACGATTCAGGAGTCTAAGGAGATGAGTCTCGTGAAAATAAGTCAACCACACCCAAAGTTCTAAGCATTTTAAAAAAAAAATCTCCACTATGTGGCGCTGTTTTGAAACTTGTCAGGCGACTTTGGGATATTGTGGTGATGACCCATACCGAGTTTCGTAACAATCCGTTCATGCGTTGATAAAATAAAGCATTTTAGCACATAATTCAAGATGGCCGACAGCCAAAATGGCCGATATGGTAAAATTGGATATCCGTCGACTCGGCATGACGTCCCGAATCTAACGAGACCACTTTCATGATATTTGGACAAACGGTTCAGCAAAGAAAAGCTAAAATAGCCTTTTTTCGTATCTCCAGACCAGTAGGTGGCACTGTGCCGAAACGCTGCAAGTAGCCTCAGGTCATGCTTGTGATGACATGTACCAAGTTTGGTTTGAACACAATAAAGCGTTGCGGAGATATTGCCTTAAGTGTGTTTTTGCAAACGTTATGTAAAATTTGTTCGCGCGTTTATCAAAAACGATTAGATGAATCAACTTGATTTGTAAGATTTTTTGTCAATGTTGTCTGAAGATGATCTGGTTCAATTTTCGTGCAAATCGGATGAACCGTCTAGGACGAGTTCGCAAAAGTAGGTTTTTCGGTTAATTGAAAATGGCAGGAAAATATTCAAGACGGAAAATGACGTCATAGGGTGCTATCGAATTGGCATGAGCTCAGAAATTAGAGGAAAAAATTATTTCGTTTCTAGCCCTTACGGTTCAAAAGTTATTAGCATAAACATGAGTACACATTTGGACAGATGGTGGCGCTAGAGGGATTGAGATAGAGACACCAAAATTGCTATGGTGACAGATCAGACCGTCCTCTATTAGTGTGCCAAATTTCAAAATTTTTTACCATACGGTTCTATGGGCTGCCATAGACTCCCATGGCGGAAGAAAAAAAGACGGGAACGGTTTCAATAGGTGCCTTCGCACCTTCGGTGCTTGGCCCCTAATAAAAAGGGCATAAAAAGGGTCTAAAAAGGACTATAAAAAAAAAACTATAGGGTCTGAGCGCTTGATTTTTGAGCTGCGGGTTGCAAAAACTTTATCAAGCATGGTGACATGTGCATCGGAGAGGTCAAAGGTCAATTTTTACATTTTCAGCTCATTTATCATGGAAAAGTGGTGGGGTTTTTTTTACCTTTTAAACTGGTATGCCTCTACTGATGGCCCGATCTCCGTCAAAGTTTGCACGCGTCTTTACAATAATGCGGCGCACATGCTCAGCCGATTTGGTGAAGTTCTGCGCAGTGCAGGCAATTTTTAGTCATTTAAATGTCATTTTGCATAGGATATTATAGAGCATTTTTTTCACCTTTATAACGGTTAAAGCGCCACGGCGGCCATAATAGTCTGCAAGCCTCTTTAGGGTCACGTGACGCATGCGCACGCGTGATTTCGTGAAGCTGTATGCAAATCAGGCAGGAAGAGGGCCGCTTTCAGGCATTTAATGGGATTTTCCATAGAAATACATCATTGTGACTCCTTTTTAACTGTTATAGCGCCAACAAGTGGCCAATCGCCACGTCCTTTTTCACGCAGTCACAGAACGAGCTCTTACATATGCGTGCTGAGTTTGGTGAAAATACCTCGTTCCGTTCACGAGTTATAGCCAATTTAGTAAAAGTGGCTCCTCCCCCCTTCCAACGTTTTGGCGGCCCTTAGGGACCGTGAACCCAAATTTCCACTTTTTTTTAATAACCTTTGACAATCCGACTCCAGAGAATCTCGCTGCGCTGGTTTGGTTCCGGTCGGGCCAATAACCTAGGACTAGTTCGCAAAAGTAGGTTTTGCAAAAAATCCCAAATAGCCGAAAATTTTCTCACTCTGACGAGCAAATCCGAGGCATGCATTTTGTCCGTCTTGAGCCAAGGAATCCAGCGATACAAGGCACTTGAGGCTACGCCTTACGGTTGAGGAGTTATGAGCCGTTTCGTACTTTTGGTCGCCGTTTCGTACTTTTGATCGCTGTAGCACCCCCGTCAGGCCGATCGGGGCGGGCTTCGGTGACGTCTGTAGTCGTTGTGAGTACTACCAGCCCTGCAAGTTTCAAGTCTCTACAACGTACGGTTTGGTCTGCCTGATCAGTTTTAGCTGGAGAATGATGCATCATGGGAAAATGAACAGTTAAAATAGGGTTTCAGCCTGACACCTGACTTTGATTGGATTTTACTACCCCTTACTATCAATATTTTGACATTTGGGTTCACAATCGTGCCTAACGACCTATGTTTCCGAACTTCTGACGCTGGTTTCGTCTCGATCGGACTAGCGGTTTCGGAGATATCGGCAAAAAAGTTTTAAGCGCTAAATTACAACGGTGCACAAACCGTACGGCGAAACCTGGCAAGTGTGGTATCGTTGGACTCGGCAACGATTCAGGAGTCTAAGGAGATGAGTCTCGTGAAAATAAGTCAACCACACCCAAAGTTCTAAGCATTTTTTTAAAAAAATCTCCACTAGGTGGCGCTGTTTTGAAACTTGTCAGGCGACTTTGGGATATCGTGGTGATGACCCATACCGAGTTTCGTAACAATCCGTTCATGCGTTGATAAAATACAGCATTTTAACACATAATTCAAGATGGCCGACCGCCAAAATGGCCGATATGGTAAAATTGGATATCCGTCGACTCGGCATGACGTCCCGAATCTAACGAGACCACTTTCATGATATTTGGACAAACGGTTCAGCAAAGAAAAGCTAAAATAGCCCTTTTTCGTATCTCCAGACCAGTAGGTGGCACTGTGCCAAAACGCTGCAAGTAGCCTCAGGTCATGCTTGTGATGACATGTACCAAGTTTGGTTTGAACACGATAAAGCGTTGCGGAGATATTGCCTTAAGTGTGTTTTTGCAAACGTTATGTAAAATTTGTTCGCGCGTTTATCAAAAACGATTAGATGAATCAACTTGATTTGTAAGATTTTTTGTCAATATTGTCTGAAGATGATCTGGTTCAATTTTCGTGCAAATCGGATGAACCGTCTAGGACGAGTTCGCAAAAGTAGGTTTTTCGGTTAATTGAAAATGGCGGGGAAATATTCAAGACGGAAAATGACGTCATAGGGTGCTATCGAATTGGCATGAGCTCAGAAATTAGAGGAAAAAATTATTTCGTTTCTAGCCCTTACGGTTCAAAAGTTATTAGCATAAACATGAGTACACATTTGGACAGATGGTGGCGCTAGAGGGATTGAGATAGAGACACCAAAATTGCTATGGTGACAGATCAGACCGTCCTCTATTAGTGTGCCAAATTTCAAATTTTTTTACCATACGGTTCTATGGGCTGCCATAGACTCCCATGGCGGAAGAAAAAAAGACGGGAACGGTTTCAATAGGTGCCTTCGCACCTTCGGTGCTTGGCCCCTAATAAAAATGGCATAAAAAGGGTCTAAAAAAGGCCTATAAAAAAAAGACTATAGGGTCTGAGCGCTTGATTTTTGAGCTGCGGGTTGCAAAAACTTTATCAAGCATGGTGACATGTGCATCGGAGAGGTCAAAGGTCAATTTTTACATTTTCAGCTCATTTATCATGGAAAAGTGGTGTTTTTTTTTTTACCTTTTAAACTGGTATGCCTCTACTGATGGCCCGATCTCCGTCAAAGTTTGCACGCGTCTTTACAATAATGCGGCGCACATGCTCAGCCGATTTGGTGAAGTTCTGCGCAGTGCAGGCAATTTTTAGTCATTTAAATGTAATTTTGCATAGGATATTATAGAGCATTTTTTTTCACCTTTATAACGGTTAAAGCGCCACGGCGGCCATTATAGTCTGCAAGCCTCTTTAGGGTCACGTGACGCATGCGCACGCGTGATTTCGTGAAGCTGTATGCAAATCAGGCAGGAAGAGGGCCGCTTTCAGGCATTTAATGGGATTTTCCATAGAAATACATCATTGTGACTCCTTTTTAACTGTTATAGCGCCAACAAGTGGCCAATCGCCACGTCCTTTTTCACGCAGTCACAGAACGAGCTCTTACATATGCGTGCTGAGTTTGGTGAAAATACCTTGTTCCGTTCACGAGTTATAGCCAATTTAGTAAAAGTGGCTCCTCCCCCCTTCCAACGTTTTGGCGGCCCTTAGGGACCGTGAACCCAAATTTCCACTTTTTTTTAATAACTTTTGACAATCCGACTCCAGAAAATCTCGCTGCGCTGGTTTGGTTCCGGTCGGGCCAATAACCTAGGACTAGTTCGCAAAAGTAGGTTTTGCAAAAAATCCCAAATAGCCGAAAATTTTCCCACTCTGACGAGCAAATCCGAGGCATGCATTTTGTCCGTCTTGAGCCAAGGATTCCAGCGATATAAGGCACTCGAGGCTACGCCTTACGGTTGAGGAGTTATGAGCCGTTTCGTACTTTTGATTGCCGTTTCGTACTTTTGATCGCTGTAGCGCCCCCGTCAGGCCGATCGGGGCGGGCTTCGGTGACGTCTGTAGTCGTTGTGAGTACTACCGCCCTGCAAGTTTCAAGTCTCTACGACGTACGGTTTGGTCTGCCTGATCAGTTTTAGCTGGAGAATGATGCATCATGGGAAAATGAACAGTTACAATAGGGTTTCAGCCTGACACCTGACTTTGATTGGATTTTACTACCCCTTACTATCAATATTTTGACATTTGGGCTCGCGATCGTGCGTAACGACCTATGTTTCCGAACTTCTGACGCTGGTTTCGTCTCGATCGGACTAGCGGTTTCGAAGATATCGGCAAAAAGGTTTAAACGCTAAATTACAACGGTGCACAAACCGTACGGCGAAACCTGGCAAGTGTGGTATCGTTGGACTCGGCAACGATTCAGGAATCTAAGGAGATGAGTCTCGTGAAAATAAGTCAACCACACCCAAAGTTCTAAGCATTTTTAAAAAGAAATCTCCACTAGGTGGCGCTGTTTTGAAACTTGTCAGGCGACTTTGGGATATCGTGGTGATGACCCATACCGAGTTTCGTAACAATCCGTTCATGCGTTGATAAAATACAGCATTTTAGCACATAATTCAAGATGGCCGACAGCCAAAATGGTCGATATGGTAAAATTGGAAATCCGTCGACTTGGCATGACGTCCCGAATCTAACGAGACCACTTTCATGATATTTGGACAAACGGTTCAGCAAAGAAAAGCTAAAATAGCCCTTTTTCGTATCTCCAGACCAGTAGGTGGCACTGTGCCGAAACGCTGCAAGTAGCCTCAGGTCATGCTTGTGATGACATGTACCAAGTTTGGTTTGAACACAATAAAGCGTTGCGGAGATATTGCCTTAAGTGTGTTTTTGCAAACGTTATGTAAAATTTGTTCGCGCGTTTATCAAAAACGATTAGATGAATCAACTTGATTTGTAAGATTTTTTGTCAATATTGTCTGAAGATGATCTGGTTCAATTTTCGTGCAAATCGGATGAACCGTCTAGGACGAGTTCGCAAAAGTAGGTTTTTCGGTTAATTGAAAATGGCGGGGAAATATTTAAGACGGAAAATGATTTCATAGGGTGCTATCGAATTGGCATGAGCTCAGAAATTAGAGGAAAAAAGAATTTGGTTTCTAGCCCTTACGGTTCAAAAGTTATTAGCATAAACATGAGTACACATTTGGACAGATGGTGGCGCTAGAGGGATTGAGATAGAGACACCAAAATTGCTATGGTGACAGATCAGACCGTCCTCTATTAGTGTGCCAAATTTCAAAAAATTTTACCATACGGTTCTATGGGCTGCCATAGACTCCCATGGCGGAAGAAAAAAAGACGGGAACGGTTTCAATAGGTGCCTTCGCACCTTCGGTGCTTGGCCCCTAATAAAAAGGGCATAAAAAGGGTCTAAAAAGGCCTATAAAAAAAAGACTATAGGGTCTGAGCGCTTGATTTTTGAGCTGCGGGTTGCAAAAACTTTATCAAGCATGGTGACATGTGCATCGGAGAGGTCAAAGGTCAATTTTTACATTTTCAGCTCATTTATCATGGAAAAGTGGTGGGTTTTTTTTTACCTTTTAAACTGGTATGCCTCTACTGATGGCCCGATCTCCGTCAAAGTTTGCACGCGTCTTTACAATAATGCGGCGCACATGCTCAGCCGATTTGGTGAAGTTCTGCGCAGTGCAGGCAATTTTTAGTCATTTAAATGTCATTTTGCATAGGATATTATAGAGCATTTTTTTTCACCTTTATAACGGTTAAAGCGCCACGGCGGCCATAATAGTCTGCAAGCCTCTTTAGGGTCACGTGACGCATGCGCACGCGTGATTTCGTGAAGCTGTATGCAAATCAGGCAGGAAGAGGGCCGCTTTCAGGCATTTAATGGGATTTTCCATAGAAATACATCATTGTGACTCCTTTTTAACTGTTATAGCGCCAACAAGTGGCCAATCGCCACGTCCTTTTTCACGCAGTCACAGAACGAGCTCTTACATATGCGTGCTGAGTTTGGTGAAAATACCTCGTTCCGTTCACGAGTTATAGCCAATTTAGTAAAAGTGGCTCCTCCCCCCTTCCAACGTTTTGGCGGCCCTTAGGGACCGTGAACCCAAATTTCCACTTTTTTTTAATAACCTTTGACAATCCGACTCCAGAGAATCTCGCTGCGCTGGTTTGGTTCCGGTCGGGCCAATAACCTAGGACTAGTTCGCAAAAGTAGGTTTTGCAAAAAATCCCAAATAGCCGAAAATTTTCTCACTCTGACGAGCAAATCCGAGGCATGCATTTTGTCCGTCTTGAGCCAAGGAATCCAGCGATACAAGGCACTTGAGGCTACGCCTTACGGTTGAGGAGTTATGAGCCGTTTCGTACTTTTGGTCGCCGTTTCGTACTTTTGATCGCTGTAGCGCCCCCGTCAGGCCGATCGGGGCGGGCTTCGGTGACGTCTGTAGTCGTTGTGAGTACTACCAGCCCTGCAAGTTTCAAGTCTCTACGACGTACGGTTTGGTCTGCCTGATCAGTTTTAGCTGGAGAATGATGCATCATGGGAAAATGAACAGTTACAATAGGGTTTCAGCCTGACACCTGACTTTGATTGGATTTTACTACCCCTTACTATCAATATTTTGACATTTGGGCTCGCGATCGTGCCTAACGACCTATGTTTCCGAACTTCTGACGCTGGTTTCGTCTCGATCGGACTAGCGGTTTCGAAGATATCGGCAAAAAGGTTTAAACGCTAAATTACAACGGTGCACAAACCGTACGGCGAAACCTGGCAAGTGTGGTATCGTTGGACTCGGCAACGATTCAGGAGTCTAAGGAGATGAGTCTCGTGAAAATAAGTCAACCACACCCAAAGTTCTAAGCATTTTTAAAAAAAAACCTCCACTAGGTGCCGCTGTTTTGAAACTTTTCAGGCGACTTTGGGATATCGTGGTGATGACCCATACCGAGTTTCGTAACAATCCGTTCATGCGTTGATAAAATACAGCATTTTAGCACATAATTCAAGATGGCCGACAGCCAAAATGGCCGATATGGTAAAATTGGATATCCGTCGACTCGGCATGACGTCCCGAATCTAACGAGACAACTTTTATGATATTTGGACAAACGGTTCAGCAAAGGAAAGCTAAAATAGCCCTTTTTCGTATCTCCAGACCAGTAGGTGGCACTGTGCCGAAACACTGCAAGTAGCCTCAAGTCATGCTTGTGATGACATGTACCAAGTTTGGTTTGAACACGATAAAGCGTTGCGGAGATATTGCCTTAAGTGTGTTTTTGCAAACGTTATGTAAAATTTGTTCGCGCGTTTATCAAAAACGATTAGATGAATCAACTTGATTTGTAAGATTTTTTGTTAATATTGTCTGAAGATGATCTGGTTCAATTTTCGTGCAAATCGGATGAACCGTCTAGGACGAGTTTGCAAAAGTAGGTTTTGCAAAAAATCCCAAATAGCCGAAAATTTTCCCACTCTGACGAGCAAATCTGAGGCATGCATTTTGTCCGTCTTGAGCCAAGGATTCCAGCGATATAAGGCACTCGAGGCTACGCCTTACGGTTGAGGAGTTATGAGCCGTTTCATACTTTTGATCGCTGTTTCGTACTTTTGATCGCTGTAGCGCCCCCGTCAGGCCGATCGGGGCGGGCTTTGGTGACGTCTGTAGTCGTTGTGAGTACTACCAGCCCTGCAAGTTTCAAGTCTCTACGACGTACGGTTTGGTCTGCCTGATCAGTTTTAGCTGGAGAATGATGCATCATGGGAAAATGAACAGTTACAATAGGGTTTCAGCCTGACACCTGACTTTGATTGGATTTTACTACCCCTTACTATCAATATTTTGACATTTGGGCTCGCGATCGTGCCTAACGACCTATGTTTCCGAACTTCTGACGCTGGTTTCGTCTCGATCGGACTAGCGGTTTCGAAGATATCGGCAAAAAGGTTTAAACGCTAAATTACAACGGTGCACAAACCGCACGGCGAAACCTGGCAAGTGTGGTATCGTTGGACTCGGCAACGATTCAGGAGTCTAAGGAGATGAGTCTCGTGAAAATAAGTCAACCACACCCAAAGTTCTAAGCATTTTAAAAAAAAAATCTCCACTATGTGGCGCTGTTTTGAAACTTGTCAGGCGACTTTGGGATATTGTGGTGATGACCCATACCGAGTTTCGTAACAATCCGTTCATGCGTTGATAAGATAAAGCATTTTAGCACATAATTCAAGATGGCCGACAGCCAAAATGGCCGATATGGTAAAATTGGATATCCGTCGACTCGGCATGACTTTCGAATCTAACGAGACCACTTTCATGATATTTGGACAAACGGTTCAGCAAAGAAAAGCTAAAATAGCCTTTTTTCGTATCTCCAGACCAGTAGGTGGCACTGTGCCGAAACGCTGCAAGTAGCCTCAGGTCATGCTTGTGATGACATGTACCAAGTTTGGTTTGAACACAATAAAGCGTTGCGGAGATATTGCCTTAAGTGTGTTTTTGCAAACGTTATGTAAAATTTGTTCGCGCGTTTATCAAAAACGATTAGATGAATCAACTTGATTTGTAAGATTTTTTGTCAATGTTGTCTGAAGATGATCTGGTTCAATTTTCGTGCAAATCGGATGAACCGTCTAGGACGAGTTCGCAAAAGTAGGTTTTTCGGTTAATTGAAAATGGCGGGAAAATATTCAAGACGGAAAATGACGTCATAGGGTGCTATCGAATTGGCATGAGCTCAGAAATTAGAGGAAAAAATTATTTCGTTTCTAGCCCTTACGGTTCAAAAGTTATTAGCATAAACATGAGTACACATTTGGACAGATGGTGGCGCTAGAGGGATTGAGATAGAGACACCAAAATTGCTATGGTGACAGATCAGACCGTCCTCTATTAGTGTGCCAAATTTCAAAATTTTTTACCATACGGTTCTATGGGCTGCCATAGACTCCCATGGCGGAAGAAAAAAAGACGGGAACGGTTTCAATAGGTGCCTTCGCACCTTCGGTGCTTGGCCCCTAATAAAAAGGGCATAAAAAGGGTCTAAAAAGGACTATAAAAAAAAAACTATAGGGTCTGAGCGCTTGATTTTTGAGCTGCGGGTTGCAAAAACTTTATCAAGCATGGTGACATGTGCATCGGAGAGGTCAAAGGTCAATTTTTACATTTTCAGCTCATTTATCATGGAAAAGTGGTGGGGTTTTTTTTACCTTTTAAACTGGTATGCCTCTACTGATGGCCCGATCTCCGTCAAAGTTTGCACGCGTCTTTACAATAATGCGGCGCACATGCTCAGCCGATTTGGTGAAGTTCTGCGCAGTGCAGGCAATTTTTAGTCATTTAAATGTCATTTTGCATAGGATATTATAGAGCATTTTTTTCACCTTTATAACGGTTAAAGCGCCACGGCGGCCATAATAGTCTGCAAGCCTCTTTAGGGTCACGTGACGCATGCGCACGCGTGATTTCGTGAAGCTGTATGCAAATCAGGCAGGAAGAGGGCCGCTTTCAGGCATTTAATGGGATTTTCCATAGAAATACATCATTGTGACACCTTTTTAACTGTTATAGCGCCAACAAGTGGCCAATCGCCACGTCCTTTTTCACGCAGTCACAGAACGAGCTCTTACATATGCGTGCTGAGTTTGGTGAAAATACCTCGTTCCGTTCACGAGTTATAGCCAATTTAGTAAAAGTGGCTCCTCCCCCCTTCCAACGTTTTGGCGGCCCTTAGGGACCGTGAACCCAAATTTCCACTTTTTTTTAATAACCTTTGACAATCCGACTCCAGAGAATCTCGCTGCGCTGGTTTGGTTCCGGTCGGGCCAATAACCTAGGACTAGTTCGCAAAAGTAGGTTTTGCAAAAAATCCCAAATAGCCGAAAATTTTCTCACTCTGACGAGCAAATCCGAGGCATGCATTTTGTCCGTCTTGAGCCAAGGAATCCAGCGATACAAGGCACTTGAGGCTACGCCTTACGGTTGAGGAGTTATGAGCCGTTTCGTACTTTTGGTCGCCGTTTCGTACTTTTGATCGCTGTAGCACCCCCGTCAGGCCGATCGGGGCGGGCTTCGGTGACGTCTGTAGTCGTTGTGAGTACTACCAGCCCTGCAAGTTTCAAGTCTCTACAACGTACGGTTTGGTCTGCCTGATCAGTTTTAGCTGGAGAATGATGCATCATGGGAAAATGAACAGTTAAAATAGGGTTTCAGCCTGACACCTGACTTTGATTGGATTTTACTACCCCTTACTATCAATATTTTGACATTTGGGTTCACAATCGTGCCTAACGACCTATGTTTCCGAACTTCTGACGCTGGTTTCGTCTCGATCGGACTAGCGGTTTCGGAGATATCGGCAAAAAAGTTTTAAGCGCTAAATTACAACGGTGCACAAACCGTACGGCGAAACCTGGCAAGTGTGGTATCGTTGGACTCGGCAACGATTCAGGAGTCTAAGGAGATGAGTCTCGTGAAAATAAGTCAACCACACCCAAAGTTCTAAGCATTTTTTAAAAAAAATCTCCACTAGGTGGCGCTGTTTTGAAACTTGTCAGGCGACTTTGGGATATCGTGGTGATGACCCATACCGAGTTTCGTAACAATCCGTTCATGCGTTGATAAAATACAGCATTTTAACACATAATTCAAGATGGCCGACCGCCAAAATGGCCGATATGGTAAAATTGGATATCCGTCGACTCGGCATGACGTCCCGAATCTAACGAGACCACTTTCATGATATTTGGACAAACGGTTCAGCAAAGAAAAGCTAAAATAGCCCTTTTTCGTATCTCCAGACCAGTAGGTGGCACTGTGCCAAAACGCTGCAAGTAGCCTCAGGTCATGCTTGTGATGACATGTACCAAGTTTGGTTTGAACACGATAAAGCGTTGCGGAGATATTGCCTTAAGTGTGTTTTTGCAAACGTTATGTAAAATTTGTTCGCGCGTTTATCAAAAACGATTAGATGAATCAACTTGATTTGTAAGATTTTTTGTCAATATTGTCTGAAGATGATCTGGTTCAATTTTCGTGCAAATCGGATGAACCGTCTAGGACGAGTTCGCAAAAGTAGGTTTTTCGGTTAATTGAAAATGGCGGGGAAATATTCAAGACGGAAAATGACGTCATAGGGTGCTATCGAATTGGCATGAGCTCAGAAATTAGAGGAAAAAATTATTTCGTTTCTAGCCCTTACGGTTCAAAAGTTATTAGCATAAACATGAGTACACATTTGGACAGATGGTGGCGCTAGAGGGATTGAGATAGAGACACCAAAATTGCTATGGTGACAGATCAGACCGTCCTCTATTAGTGTGCCAAATTTCAAATTTTTTTACCATACGGTTCTATGGGCTGCCATAGACTCCCATGGCGGAAGAAAAAAAGACGGGAACGGTTTCAATAGGTGCCTTCGCACCTTCGGTGCTTGGCCCCTAATAAAAATGGCATAAAAAGGGTCTAAAAAAGGCCTATAAAAAAAAGACTATAGGGTCTGAGCGCTTGATTTTTGAGCTGCGGGTTGCAAAAACTTTATCAAGCATGGTGACATGTGCATCGGAGAGGTCAAAGGTCAATTTTTACATTTTCAGCTCATTTATCATGGAAA
The DNA here is from genome assembly GCF_949357685.1 of Gobio gobio. NCBI lineage: Eukaryota > Metazoa > Chordata > Actinopteri > Cypriniformes > Gobionidae > Gobio > Gobio gobio. Next base: position 21,491,628 of record NC_137115.1, on the reverse strand, counting down.
AGTGGTGGTTTTTTTTTTACCTTTTAAACTGGTATGCCTCTACTGATGGCCCGATCTCCGTCAAAGTTTGCACGCGTCTTTACAATAATGCGGCGCACATGCTCAGCCGATTTGGTGAAGTTCTGCGCAGTGCAGGCAATTTTTAGTCATTTAAATGTAATTTTGCATAGGATATTATAGAGCATTTTTTTTCACCTTTATAACGGTTAAAGCGCCACGGCGGCCATTATAGTCTGCAAGCCTCTTTAGGGTCACGTGACGCATGCGCACGCGTGATTTCGTGAAGCTGTATGCAAATCAGGCAGGAAGAGGGCCGCTTTCAGGCATTTAATGGGATTTTCCATAGAAATACATCATTGTGACTCCTTTTTAACTGTTATAGCGCCAACAAGTGGCCAATCGCCACGTCCTTTTTCACGCAGTCACAGAACGAGCTCTTACATATGCGTGCTGAGTTTGGTGAAAATACCTTGTTCCGTTCACGAGTTATAGCCAATTTAGTAAAAGTGGCTCCTCCCCCCTTCCAACGTTTTGGCGGCCCTTAGGGACCGTGAACCCAAATTTCCACTTTTTTTTTATAACTTTTGACAATCCGACTCCAGAAAATCTCGCTGCGCTGGTTTGGTTCCGGTCGGGCCAATAACCTAGGACTAGTTCGCAAAAGTAGGTTTTGCAAAAAATCCCAAATAGCCGAAAATTTTCCCACTCTGACGAGCAAATCCGAGGCATGCATTTTGTCCGTCTTGAGCCAAGGATTCCAGCGATATAAGGCACTCGAGGCTACGCCTTACGGTTGAGGAGTTATGAGCCGTTTCGTACTTTTGATTGCCGTTTCGTACTTTTGATCGCTGTAGCGCCCCCGTCAGGCCGATCGGGGCGGGCTTCGGTGACGTCTGTAGTCGTTGTGAGTACTACCGCCCTGCAAGTTTCAAGTCTCTACGACGTACGGTTTGGTCTGCCTGATCAGTTTGAGCTGGAGAATGATGCATCATGGGAAAATGAACAGTTACAATAGGGTTTCAGCCTGACACCTGACTTTGATTGGATTTTACTACCCCTTACTATCAATATTTTGACATTTGGGCTCGCGATCGTGCGTAACGACCTATGTTTCCGAACTTCTGACGCTGGTTTCGTCTCGATCGGACTAGCGGTTTCGGAGATATCGGCAAAAAAGTTTTAAGCGCTAAATTACAACGGTGCACAAACCGTACGGCGAAACCTGGCAAGTGTGGTATCGTTGGACTCGGCAACGATTCAGGAGTCTAAGGAGATGAGTCTCGTGAAAATAAGTCAACCACACCCAAAGTTCTAAGCATTTTTTAAAAAAAATCTCCACTAGGTGGCGCTGTTTTGAAACTTGTCAGGCGACTTTGGGATATCGTGGTGATGACCCATACCGAGTTTCGTAACAATCCGTTCATGCGTTGATAAAATACAGCATTTTAACACATAATTCAAGATGGCCGACCGCCAAAATGGCCGATATGGTAAAATTGGATATCCGTCGACTCGGCATGACGTCCCGAATCTAACGAGACCACTTTCATGATATTTGGACAAACGGTTCAGCAAAGAAAAGCTAAAATAGCCCTTTTTCGTATCTCCAGACCAGTAGGTGGCACTGTGCCAAAACGCTGCAAGTAGCCTCAGGTCATGCTTGTGATGACATGTACCAAGTTTGGTTTGAACACGATAAAGCGTTGCGGAGATATTGCCTTAAGTGTGTTTTTGCAAACGTTATGTAAAATTTGTTCGCGCGTTTATCAAAAACGATTAGATGAATCAACTTGATTTGTAAGATTTTTTGTCAATATTGTCTGAAGATGATCTGGTTCAATTTTCGTGCAAATCGGATGAACCGTCTAGGACGAGTTCGCAAAAGTAGGTTTTTCGGTTAATTGAAAATGGCGGGGAAATATTCAAGACGGAAAATGACGTCATAGGGTGCTATCGAATTGGCATGAGCTCAGAAATTAGAGGAAAAAATTATTTCGTTTCTAGCCCTTACGGTTCAAAAGTTATTAGCATAAACATGAGTACACATTTGGACAGATGGTGGCGCTAGAGGGATTGAGATAGAGACACCAAAATTGCTATGGTGACAGATCAGACCGTCCTCTATTAGTGTGCCAAATTTCAAATTTTTTTACCATACGGTTCTATGGGCTGCCATAGACTCCCATGGCGGAAGAAAAAAAGACGGGAACGGTTTCAATAGGTGCCTTCGCACCTTCGGTGCTTGGCCCCTAATAAAAATGGCATAAAAAGGGTCTAAAAAAGGCCTATAAAAAAAAGACTATAGGGTCTGAGCGCTTGATTTTTGAGCTGCGGGTTGCAAAAACTTTATCAAGCATGGTGACATGTGCATCGGAGAGGTCAAAGGTCAATTTTTACATTTTCAGCTCATTTATCATGGAAAAGTGGTGGTTTTTTTTTTACCTTTTAAACTGGTATGCCTCTACTGATGGCCCGATCTACGTCAAAGTTTGCACGCGTCTTTACAATAATGCGGCGCACATGCTCAGCCGATTTGGTGAAGTTCTGCGCAGTGCAGGCAATTTTTAGTCATTTAAATGTCATTTTGCATAGGATATTATAGAGCATTTTTTTTCACCTTTATAACGGTTAAAGCGCCACGGCGGCCATTATAGTCTGCAAGCCTCTTTAGGGTCACGTGACGCATGCGCACGCGTGATTTCGTGAAGCTGTATGCAAATCAGGCAGGAAGAGGGCCGCTTTCAGGCATTTAATGGGATTTTCCATAGAAATACATCATTGTGACTCCTTTTTAACTGTTATAGCGCCAACAAGTGGCCAATCGCCACGTCCTTTTTCACGCAGTCACAGAACGAGCTCTTACATATGCGTGCTGAGTTTGGTGAAAATACCTTGTTCCGTTCACGAGTTATAGCCAATTTAGTAAAAGTGGCTCCTCCCCCCTTCCAACGTTTTGGCGGCCCTTAGGGACCGTGAACCCAAATTTCCACTTTTTTTTAATAACTTTTGACAATCCGACTCCAGAAAATCTCGCTGCGCTGGTTTGGTTCCGGTCGGGCCAATAACCTAGGACTAGTTCGCAAAAGTAGGTTTTGCAAAAAATCCCAAATAGCCGAAAATTTTCCCACTCTGGCGAGCAAATCCGAGGCATGCATTTTGTCCGTCTTGAGCCAAGGATTCCAGCGATATAAGGCACTCGAGGCTACGCCTTACGGTTGAGGAGTTATGAGCCGTTTCGTACTTTTGATTGCCGTTTCGTACTTTTGATCGCTGTAGCGCCCCCGTCAGGCCGATCGGGGCGGGCTTCGGTGACGTCTGTAGTCGTTGTGAGTACTACCGCCCTGCAAGTTTCAAGTCTCTACGACGTACGGTTTGGTCTGCCTGATCAGTTTGAGCTGGAGAATGATGCATCATGGGAAAATGAACAGTTACAATAGGGTTTCAGCCTGACACCTGACTTTGATTGGATTTTACTACCCCTTACTATCAATATTTTGACATTTGGGCTCGCGATCGTGCGTAACGACCTATGTTTCCGAACTTCTGACGCTGGTTTCGTCTCGATCGGACTAGCGGTTTCGAAGATATCGGCAAAAAGGTTTAAACGCTAAATTACAACGGTGCACAAACCGTACGGCGAAACCTGGCAAGTGTGGTATCGTTGGACTCGGCAACGATTCAGGAATCTAAGGAGATGAGTCTCGTGAAAATAAGTCAACCACACCCAAAGTTCTAAGCATTTTTAAAAAGAAATCTCCACTAGGTGGCGCTGTTTTGAAACTTGTCAGGCGACTTTGGGATATCGTGGTGATGACCCATACCGAGTTTCGTAACAATCCGTTCATGCGTTGATAAAATACAGCATTTTAGCACATAATTCAAGATGGCCGACAGCCAAAATGGTCGATATGGTAAAATTGGAAATCCGTCGACTTGGCATGACGTCCCGAATCTAACGAGACCACTTTCATGATATTTGGACAAACGGTTCAGCAAAGAAAAGCTAAAATAGCCCTTTTTCGTATCTCCAGACCAGTAGGTGGCACTGTGCCGAAACGCTGCAAGTAGCCTCAGGTCATGCTTGTGATGACATGTACCAAGTTTGGTTTGAACACAATAAAGCGTTGCGGAGATATTGCCTTAAGTGTGTTTTTGCAAACGTTATGTAAAATTTGTTCGCGCGTTTATCAAAAACGATTAGATGAATCAACTTGATTTGTAAGATTTTTTGTCAATATTGTCTGAAGATGATCTGGTTCAATTTTCGTGCAAATCGGATGAACCGTCTAGGACGAGTTCGCAAAAGTAGGTTTTTCGGTTAATTGAAAATGGCGGGGAAATATTTAAGACGGAAAATGATTTCATAGGGTGCTATCGAATTGGCATGAGCTCAGAAATTAGAGGAAAAAAGAATTTGGTTTCTAGCCCTTACGGTTCAAAAGTTATTAGCATAAACATGAGTACACATTTGGACAGATGGTGGCGCTAGAGGGATTGAGATAGAGACACCAAAATTGCTATGGTGACAGATCAGACCGTCCTCTATTAGTGTGCCAAATTTCAAAAAATTTTACCATACGGTTCTATGGGCTGCCATAGACTCCCATGGCGGAAGAAAAAAAGACGGGAACGGTTTCAATAGGTGCCTTCGCACCTTCGGTGCTTGGCCCCTAATAAAAAGGGCATAAAAAGGGTCTAAAAAGGCCTATAAAAAAAAGACTATAGGGTCTGAGCGCTTGATTTTTGAGCTGCGGGTTGCAAAAACTTTATCAAGCATGGTGACATGTGCATCGGAGAGGTCAAAGGTCAATTTTTACATTTTCAGCTCATTTATCATGGAAAAGTGGTGGGTTTTTTTTTACCTTTTAAACTGGTATGCCTCTACTGATGGCCCGATCTCCGTCAAAGTTTGCACGCGTCTTTACAATAATGCGGCGCACATGCTCAGCCGATTTGGTGAAGTTCTGCGCAGTGCAGGCAATTTTTAGTCATTTAAATGTCATTTTGCATAGGATATTATAGAGCATTTTTTTTCACCTTTATAACGGTTAAAGCGCCACGGCGGCCATAATAGTCTGCAAGCCTCTTTAGGGTCACGTGACGCATGCGCACGCGTGATTTCGTGAAGCTGTATGCAAATCAGGCAGGAAGAGGGCCGCTTTCAGGCATTTAATGGGATTTTCCATAGAAATACATCATTGTGACTCCTTTTTAACTGTTATAGCGCCAACAAGTGGCCAATCGCCACGTCCTTTTTCACGCAGTCACAGAACGAGCTCTTACATATGCGTGCTGAGTTTGGTGAAAATACCTCGTTCCGTTCACGAGTTATAGCCAATTTAGTAAAAGTGGCTCCTCCCCCCTTCCAACGTTTTGGCGGCCCTTAGGGACCGTGAACCCAAATTTCCACTTTTTTTTAATAACCTTTGACAATCCGACTCCAGAGAATCTCGCTGCGCTGGTTTGGTTCCGGTCGGGCCAATAACCTAGGACTAGTTCGCAAAAGTAGGTTTTGCAAAAAATCCCAAATAGCCGAAAATTTTCTCACTCTGACGAGCAAATCCGAGGCATGCATTTTGTCCGTCTTGAGCCAAGGAATCCAGCGATACAAGGCACTTGAGGCTACGCCTTACGGTTGAGGAGTTATGAGCCGTTTCGTACTTTTGGTCGCCGTTTCGTACTTTTGATCGCTGTAGCACCCCCGTCAGGCCGATCGGGGCGGGCTTCGGTGACGTCTGTAGTCGTTGTGAGTACTACCAGCCCTGCAAGTTTCAAGTCTCTACGACGTACGGTTTGGTCTGCCTGATCAGTTTTAGCTGGAGAATGATGCATCATGGGAAAATGAACAGTTAAAATAGGGTTTCAGCCTGACACCTGACTTTGATTGGATTTTACTACCCCTTACTATCAATATTTTGACATTTGGGTTCACAATCGTGCCTAACGACCTATGTTTCCGAACTTCTGACGCTGGTTTCGTCTCGATCGGACTAGCGGTTTCGGAGATATCGGCAAAAAAGTTTTAAGCGCTAAATTACAACGTGCACAAACCGTACGGCGAAACCTGGCAAGTGTGGTATCGTTGGACTCGGCAACGATTCAGGAGTCTAAGGAGATGAGTCTCGTGAAAATAAGTCAACCACACCCAAAGTTCTAAGCATTTTTTAAAAAAAATCTCCACTAGGTGGCGCTGTTTTGAAACTTGTCAGGCGACTTTGGGATATCGTGGTGATGACCCATACCGAGTTTCGTAACAATCCGTTCATGCGTTGATAAAATACAGCATTTTAACACATAATTCAAGATGGCCGACCGCCAAAATGGCCGATATGGTAAAATTGGATATCCGTCAACTCGGCATGACGTCCCGAATCTAACGAGACCACTTTCATGATATTTGGACAAACGGTTCAGCAAAGAAAAGCTAAAATAGCCTTTTTTCGTATCTCCAGACCAGTAGGTGGCACTGTGCCGAAAAGCTGCAAGTAGCCTCAGGTCATGCTTGTGATGACAAGTACCAAGTTTGGTTTGAACACGATAAAGCGTTGCGGAGATATTGCCTTAAGTGTGTTTTTGCAAACGTTATGTAAAATTTGTTCGCGCGTTTATCAAAAACGATTAGATGAATCAACTTGATTTGTAAGATTTTTTGTCAATATTGTCTGAAGATGATCTGGTTCAATTTTCGTGCAAATCGGATGAACCGTCTAGGACGAGTTCGCAAAAGTAGGTTTTTCGGTTAATTGAAAATGGCGGGGAAATATTCAAGACGGAAAATGACGTCATAGGGTGCTATCGAATTGGCACGAGCTCAGAAATTAGAGGAAAAAATTATTTCGTTTCTAGCCCTTACGGTTCAAAAGTTATTAGCATAAACATGAGTACACATTTGGACAGATGGTGGCGCTAGAGGGATTGAGATAGAGACACCAAAATTGCTATGGTGACAGATCAGACCGTCCTCTATTAGTGTGCCAAATTTCAAATTTTTTTACCATACGGTTCTATGGGCTGCCATAGACTCCCATGGCGGAAGAAAAAAAGACGGGAACGGTTTCAATAGGTGCCTTTGCACCTTCGGTGCTTGGCCCCTAATAAAAAGGGCATAAAAAAGGCCTATAAAAAAAAGACTATAGGGTCTGAGCGCTTGATTTTTGAGCTGCGGGTTGCAAAAACTTTATCAAGCATGGTGACATGTGCATCGGAGAGGTCAAAGGTCAATTTTTACATTTTCAGCTCATTTATCATGGAAAAGTGGTGGGTTTTTTTTTACCTTTTAAACTGGCATGCCTCTACTGATGGCCCGATCTCCGTCAAAGTTTGCACGCGTCTTTACAATAATGCGGCGCACATGCTCAGCCGATTTGGTGAAGTTCTGCGCAGTGCAGGCAATTTTTAGTCATTTAAATGTCATTTTGCATAGGATATTATAGAGCATTTTTTTTCACCTTTATAACGGTTAAAGCGCCACGGCGGCCATTATAGTCTGCAAGCCTCTTTAGGGTCACGTGACGCATGCGCACGCGTGATTTCGTGAAGCTGTATGCAAATCAGGCAGGAAGAGGGCCGCTTTCAGGCATTTAATGGGATTTTCCATAGAAATACATCATTGTGACTCCTTTTTAACTGTTATAGCGCCAACAAGTGGCCAATCGCCACGTCCTTTTTCACGCAGTCACAGAACGAGCTCTTACATATGCGTGCTGAGTTTGGTGAAAATACCTTGTTCCGTTCACGAGTTATAGCCAATTTAGTAAAAGTGGCTCCTCCCCCCTTCCAACGTTTTGGCGGCCCTTAGGGACCGTGAACCCAAATTTCCACTTTTTTTTAATAACCTTTGACAATCCGACTCCAGAGAATCTCGCTGCGCTGGTTTGGTTCCGGTCGGGCCAATAACCTAGGACTAGTTCGCAAAAGTAGGTTTTGCAAAAAATCCCAAATAGCCGAAAATTTTCTCACTCTGACGAGCAAATCCGAGGCATGCATTTTGTCCGTCTTGAGCCAAGGAATCCAGCGATACAAGGCACTTGAGGCTACGCCTTACGGTTGAGGAGTTATGAGCCGTTTCGTACTTTTGATCGCCGTTTCGTACTTTTGATCGCTGTAGCACCCCCGTCAGGCCGATCGGGGCGGGCTTCGGTGACGTCTGTAGTCGTTGTGAGTACTACCAGCCCTGCAAGTTTCAAGTCTCTACGACGTACGGTTTGGTCTGCCTGATCAGTTTTAGCTGGAGAATGATGCATCATGGGAAAATGAACAGTTACAATAGGGTTTCAGCCTGACACCTGACTTTGATTGGATTTTACTACCCCTTACTATCAATATTTTGACATTTGGGCTCGCGATCGTGCCTAACGACCTATGTTTCCGAACTTCTGACGCTGGTTTCGTCTCGATCGGACTAGCGGTTTCGAAGATATCGGCAAAAAGGTTTAAACGCTAAATTACAACGGTGCACAAACCGTACGGCGAAACCTGGCAAGTGTGGTATCGTTGGACTCGGCAACGATTCAGGAGTCTAAGGAGATGAGTCTCGTGAAAATAAGTCAACCACACCCAAAGTTCTAAGCATTTTTAAAAAAAAACCTCCACTAGGTGGCGCTGTTTTGAAACTTGTCAGGCGACTTTGGGATATCGTGGTGATGACCCATACCGAGTTTCGTAACAATCCGTTCATGCGTTGATAAAATACAGCATTTTAGCACATAATTCAAGATGGCCGACAGCCAAAATGGCCGATATGGTAAAATTGGATATCCGTCGACTCGGCATGACGTCCCGAATCTAACGAGACAACTTTTATGATATTTGGACAAACGGTTCAGCAAAGGAAAGCTAAAATAGCCCTTTTTCGTATCTCCAGACCAGTAGGTGGCACTGTGCCGAAACACTGCAAGTAGCCTCAAGTTATGCTTGTGATGACATGTACCAAGTTTGGTTTGAACACGATAAAGCGTTGCGGAGATATTGCCTTAAGTGTGTTTTTGCAAACGTTATGTAAAATTTGTTCGCGCGTTTATCAAAAACGATTAGATGAATCAACTTGATTTGTAAGATTTTTTGTTAATATTGTCTGAAGATGATCTGGTTCAATTTTCGTGCAAATCGGATGAACCGTCTAGGACGAGTTTGCAAAAGTAGGTTTTTCGGTTAATTGAAAATGGCGGGGAAATATTCAAGACGGAAAATGACGTCATAGGGTGCTATCGAATTGGCATGAGCTCAGAAATTAGAGGAAAAAATTATTTCGTTTCTAGCCCTTACGGTTCAAAAGTTATTAGCATAAACATGAGTACACATTTGGACAGATGGTGGCGCTAGAGGGATTGAGATAGAGACACCAAAATTGCTATGGTGACAGATCAGACCGTCCTCTATTAGTGTGCCAAATTTCAAATTTTTTTACCATACGGTTCTATGGGCTGCCATAGACTCCCATGGCGGAAGAAAAAAAGACGGGAACGGTTTCAATAGGTGCCTTCGCACCTTCGGTGCTTGGCCCCTGATAAAAAGGGCATAAAAAGGGTCTAAAAAAGGCCTATAAAAAAAAGACTATAGGGTCTGAGCGCTTGATTTTTGAGCTGCGGGTTGCAAAAACTTTATCAAGCATGGTGACATGTGCATCGGAGAGGTCAAAGGTCAATTTTTACATTTTCAGCTCATTTATCATGGAAAAGTGGTGGGGGTTTTTTTACCTTTTAAACTGGTATGCCTCTACTGATGGCCCGATCTCCGTCAAAGTTTGCACGCGTCTTTACAATAATGCGGCGCACATGCTCAGCAGATTTGGTGAAGTTCTGCGCAGTGCAGGCAATTTTTAGTCATTTAAATGTCATTTTGCATAGGATATTATAGAGCATTTTTTTTCACCTTTATAACGGTTAAAGCGCCACGGCGGCCATTATAGTCTGCAAGCCTCTTTAGGGTCACGTGACGCATGCGCACGCGTGATTTCGTGAAGCTGTATGCAAATCAGGCAGGAAGAGGGCCGCTTTCAGGCATTTAATGGGATTTTCCATAGAAATACATCATTGTGACTCCTTTTTAACCGTTATAGCGCCAACAAGTGGCCAATCGCCACGTCCTTTTTCACGCAGTCACAGAACGAGCTCTTACATATGCGTGCTGAGTTTGGTGAAAATACCTTGTTCCGTTCACGAGTTATAGCCAATTTAGTAAAAGTGGCTCCTCCCCCCTTCCAACGTTTTGGCGGCCCTTAGGGACCGTGAACCCAAATTTCCACTTTTTTTTAATAACTTTTGACAATCCGACTCCAGAAAATCTCGCTGCGCTGGTTTGGTTCCGGTCGGGCCAATAACCTAGGACTAGTTCGCAAAAGTAGGTTTTGCAAAAAATCCCAAATAGCCGAAAATTTTCCCACTCTGACGAGCAAATCCGAGGCATGCATTTTGTCCGTCTTGAGCCAAGGATTCCAGCGATATAAGGCACTCGAGGCTACGCCTTACGGTTGAGGAGTTATGAGCCGTTTCGTACTTTTGATCGCCGTTTCGTACTTTTGATCGCTGTAGCGCCCCCGTCAGGCCGATCGGGGCGGGCTTCGGTGACGTCTGTAGTCGTTGTGAGTACTACCAGCTCTGCAAGTTTCAAGTCTCTACGACGTACGGTTTGGTCTGCCTGATCAGTTTTAGCTGGAGAATGATGCATCATGGGAAAATGAACAGTTACAATAGGGTTTCAGCCTGACACCTGACTTTGATTGGATTTTACTACCCCTTACTATCAATATTTTGACATTTGGGCTCGCGATCGTGCGTAACGACCTATGTTTCCGAACTTCTGACGCTGGTTTCGTCTCGATCGGACTAGCGGTTTCGAAGATATCGGCAAAAAGGTTTAAACGCTAAATTACAACGGTGCACAAACCGTACGGCGAAACCTGGCAAGTGTGGTATCGTTGGACTCGGCAACGATTCAGGAGTCTAAGGAGATGAGTCTCGTGAAAATAAGTCAACCACACCCAAAGTTCTAAGCATTTTTAAAAAGAAATCTCCACTAGGTGGCGCTGTTTTGAAACTTGTCAGGCGACTTTGGGATATCGTGGTGATGACCCATACCGAGTTTCGTAACAATCCGTTCATGCGTTGATAAAATACAGCATTTTAGCACATAATTCAAGATGGCCGACAGCCAAAATGGTCGATATGGTAAAATTGGAAATCCGTCGACTTGGCATGACGTCCCGAATCTAACGAGACCACTTTCATGATATTTGGACAAACGGTTCAGCAAAGAAAAGCTAAAATAGCCCTTTTTCGTATCTCCAGACCAGTAGGTGGCACTGTGCCGAAATGCTGCAAGTAGCCTCAGGTCATGCTTGTGATGACATGTACCAAGTTTGGTTTGAACACAATAAAGCGTTGCGGAGATATTGCCTTAAGTGTGTTTTTGCAAACGTTATGTAAAATTTGTTCGCGCGTTTATCAAAAACGATTAGATGAATCAACTTGATTTGTAAGATTTTTTGTCAATATTGTCTGAAGATGATCTGGTTCAATTTTCGTGCAAATCGGATGAACCGTCTAGGACAAGTTTGCAAAAGTAGGTCTTTCGGTTAATTGAAAATGGCGGGGAAATATTCAAGACGGAAAATGATGTCATAGGGTGCTATCGAATTGGCATGTGTTCAGAAATTAGAGGAAAAAAGAATTTGGTTTCTAGCCCTTACGGTTCAAAAGTTATTAGCATAAACATGAGTACACATTTGGACAGATGGTGGCGCTAGAGGGATTGAGATAGAGACACCAAAATTGCTATGGTGACAGATCAGACCGTCCTCTATTAGTGTGCCAAATTTAAAAAATTTTTACCATACGGTTCTATGGGCTGCCATAGACTCCCATGGCGGAAGAAAAAAAGACGGGAACGGTTTCAATAGGTGCCTTCGCACCTTTGGTGCTTGGCCCCTAATAAAAAGGGCATAAAAAGGGTCTAAAAAAGGCCTATAAAAAAAGACTATAGGGTCTGAGCGCTTGATTTTTGAGCTGCGGGTTGCAAAAACTTTATCAAGCATGGTGACATGTGCATCGGAGAGGTCAAAGGTCAATTTTTACATTTTCAGCTCATTTATCATGGAAAAGTGGTGTTTTTTTTTTTACCTTTTAAACTGGTATGCCTCTACTGATGGCCCGATCTCCGTCAAAGTTTGCACGCGTCTTTACAATAATGCGGCGCACATGCTCAGCCGATTTGGTGAAGTTCTGCGCAGTGCAGGCAATTTTTAGTCATTTAAATGTCATTTTGCATAGGATATTATAGAGCATTTTTTTTCACCTTTATAACGGTTAAAGCGCCACGGCGGCCATTATAGTCTGCAAGCCTCTTTAGGGTCACGTGACGCATGCGCACGCGTGATTTCGTGAAGCTGTATGCAAATCAGGCAGGAAGAGGGCCGCTTTCAGGCATTTAATGGGATTTTCCATAGAAATACATCATTCTGACTCCTTTTTAACCGTTATAGCGCCAACAAGTGGCCAATCGCCACGTCCTTTTTGCACGCAGTCACAGAACGAGCTCTTACATATGCGTGCTGAGTTTGGTGAAAATACCTTGTTCCGTTCACGAGTTATAGCCAATTTAGTAAAAGTGGCTCCTCCCCCCTTCCAACGTTTTGGCGGCCCTTAGGGACCGTGAACCCAAATTTCCACTTTTTTTTAATAACTTTTGACAATCCGACTCCAGAAAATCTCGCTGCGCTGGTTTGGTTCCGGTCGGGCCAATAACCTAGGACTAGTTCGCAAAAGTAGGTTTTGCAAAAAATCCCAAATAGCCGAAAATTTTCCCACTCTGACGAGCAAATCCGAGGCATGCATTTTGTCCGTCTTGAGCCAAGGATTCCAGCGATATAAGGCACTCGAGGCTACGCCTTACGGTTGAGGAGTTATGAGCCGTTTCGTACTTTTGATCGCCGTTTCGTACTTTTGATCGCTGTAGCGCCCCCGTCAGGCCGATCGGGGCGGGCTTCGGTGACGTCTGTAGTCGTTGTGAGTACTACCAGCCCTGCAAGTTTCAAGTCTCTACGACGTACGGTTTGGTCTGCCTGATCAGTTTTAGCTGGAGAATGATGCATCATGGGAAAATGAACAGTTACAATAGGGTTTCAGCCTGACACCTGACTTTGATTGGATTTTACTACCCCTTACTATCAATATTTTGACATTTGGGCTCGCGATCGTGCGTAACGACCTATGTTTCCGAACTTCTGACGCTGGTTTCGTCTCGATCGGACTAGCGGTTTCGAAGATATCGGCAAAAAGGTTTAAACGCTAAATTACAACGGTGCACAAACCGTACGGCGAAACCTGGCAAGTGTGGTATCGTTGGACTCGGCAACGATTCAGGAGTCTAAGGAGATGAGTCTCGTGAAAATAAGTCAACCACACCCAAAGTTCTAAGCATTTTTAAAAAAAAATCTCCACTAGGTGGCGCTGTTTTGAAACTTGTCAGGCGACTTTGGGATATCGTGGTGATGACCCATACCGAGTTTCGTAACAATCCGTTCATGCGTTGATAAAATACAGCATTTTAGCACATAATTCAAGATGGCCGACAGCCAAAATGGTCGATATGGTAAAATTGGAAATCCGTCGACTTGGCATGACGTCCCGAATCTAACGAGACCACTTTCATGATATTTGGACAAACGGTTCAGCAAAGAAAAGCTAAAATAGCCCTTTTTCGTATCTCCAGACCAGTAGGTGGCACTGTGCCGAAACGCTGCAAGTAGCCTCAGGTCATGCTTGTGATGACATGTACCAAGTTTGGTTTGAACACAATAAAGCGTTGCGGAGATATTGCCTTAAGTGTGTTTTTGCAAACGTTATGTAAAATTTGTTCGCGCGTTTATCAAAAACGATTAGATGAATCAACTTGATTTGTAAGATTTTTTGTAAATATTGTCTGAAGATGATCTGGTTCAATTTTCGTGCAAATCGGATGAACCGTCTAGGACGAGTTCGCAAAAGTAGGTTTTTCGGTTAATTGAAAATGGCGGGGAAATATTCAAGACGGAAAATGATGTCATAGGGTGCTATCGAATTGGCATGAGCTCAGAAATTAGAGGAAAAAAGAATTTGGTTTCTAGCCCTTACGGTTCAAAAGTTATTAGCATAAACATGAGTACACATTTGGACAGATGGTGGCGCTAGAGGGATTGAGATAGAGACACCAAAATTGCTATGGTGACAGATCAGACCGTCCTCTATTAGTGTGCCAAATTTCAATTTTTTTTACCATACGGTTCTATGGGCTGCCATAGACTCCCATGGCGGAAGAAAAAAAGACGGGAACGGTTTCAATAGGTGCCTTCGCACCTTCGGTGCTTGGCCCCTAATAAAAAGGGCATAAAAAGGGTCTAAAAAAGGCCTATAAAAAAAAGACTATAGGGTCTGAGCGCTTGATTTTTGAGCTGCGGGTTGCAAAAACTTTATCAAGCATGGTGACATGTGCATCGGAGAGGTCAAAGGTCAATTTTTACATTTTCAGCTCATTTATCATGGAAAAGTGGTGGTTTTTTTTTAACCTTTTAAACTGGTATGCCTCTACTGATGGCCCGATCTCCGTCAAAGTTTGCACGCGTCTTTACAATAATGCGGCGCACATGCTCAGCCGATTTGGTGAAGTTCTGCGCAGTGCAGGCAATTTTTAGTCATTTAAATGTCATTTTGCATAGGATATTATAGAGCATTTTTTTTCACCTTTATAACGGTTAAAGCGCCACGGCGGCCATAATAGTCTGCAAGCCTCTTTAGGGTCACGTGACGCATGCGCACGCGTGATTTCGTGAAGCTGTATGCAAATCAGGCAGGAAGAGGGCCGCTTTCAGGCATTTAATGGGATTTTCCATAGAAATACATCATTGTGACTCATTTTTAACCGTTATAGCACCAACAAGTGGCCAATCGCCACGTCCTTTTTCACGCAGTCACAGAACGAGCTCTTACATATGCGTGCTGAGTTTAGTGAAAATACCTCGTTCCGTTCACGAGTTATAGCCAATTTAGTAAAAGTGGCTCCTCCCCCCTTCCAACGTTTTGGCGGCCCTTAGGGACCGTGAACCCAAATTTCCACTTTTTTTTATAACTTTTGACAATCCGACTCCAGAAAATCTCGCTGCGCTGGTTTGGTTCCGGTCGGGCCAATAACCTAGGACTAGTTCGCAAAAGTAGGTTTTGCAAAAAATCCCAAATAGCCGAAAATTTTCCCACTCTGACGAGAAAATCCGAGGCATGCATTTTGTCCGTCTTGAGCCAAGGATTCCAGCGATATAAGGCACTCGAGGCTACGCCTTACGGTTGAGGAGTTATGAGCCGTTTCGTACTTTTGATCGCCGTTTCGTACTTTTGATCGCTGTAGCGCCCCCGTCAGGCCGATCGGGGCGGGCTTCGGTGACGTCTGTAGTCGTTGTGAGTACTACCAGCCCTGCAAGTTTCAAGTCTCTACGACGTACGGTTTGGTCTGCCTGATCAGTTTTAGCTGGAGAATGATGCATCATGGGAAAATGAACAGTTACAATAGGGTTTCAGCCTGACACCTGACTTTGATTGGATTTTACTACCCCTTACTATCAATATTTTGACATTTGGGCTCGCGATCGTGCCTAACGACCTATGTTTCCGAACTTCTGACGCTGGTTTCGTCTCGATCGGACTAGCGGTTTCGAAGATATCGGCAAAAAGGTTTAAACGCTAAATTACAACGGTGCACAAACCGCACGGCGAAACCTGGCAAGTGTGGTATCGTTGGACTCGGCAACGATTCAGGAGTCTAAGGAGATGAGTCTCGTGAAAATAAGTCAACCACACCCAAAGTTCTAAGCATTTTTAAAAAAAAATCTCCACTATGTGGCGCTGTTTTGAAACTTGTCAGGCGACTTTGGGATATTGTGGTGATGACCCATACCGAGTTTCGTAACAATCCGTTCATGCGTTGATAAAATACAGCATTTTAGCACATAATTCAAGATGGCCGACAGCCAAAATGGCCGATATGGTAAAATTGGATATCCGTCGACTCGGCATGACGTCCCGAATCTAACGAGACCACTTTCATGATATTTGGACAAACGGTTCAGCAAAGAAAAGCTAAAATAGCCTTTTTTCGTATCTCCAGACCAGTAGGTGGCACTGTGCCGAAACGCTGCAAGTAGCCTCAGGTCATGCTTGTGATGACATGTACCAAGTTTGGTTTGAACACAATAAAGCGTTGCGGAGATATTGCCTTAAGTGTGTTTTTGCAAACGTTATGTAAAATTTGTTCGCGCGTTTATCAAAAACGATTAGATGAATCAACTTGATTTGTAAGATTTTTTGTCAATATTGTCTGAAGATGATCTGGTTCAATTTTCGTGCAAATTGGATGAACCGTCTAGGACGAGTTTGCAAAAGTAGGTTTTTCGGTTAATTGAAAATGGCGGCGAAATATTCAAGACGGAAAATGATGTCATAGGGTGCTATCGAATTGGCATGAGCTCAGAAATTAGAGGAAAAAAGAATTTGGTTTCTAGCCCTTACGGTTCAAAAGTTATTAGCATAAACATGAGTACACATTTGGACAGATGGTGGCGCTAGAGGGATTGAGATAGAGACACCAAAATTGCTATGGTGACAGATCAGACCGTCCTCTATTAGTGTGCCAAATTTAAAAAAATTTTACCATACGGTTCTATGGGCTGCCATAGACTCCCATGGCGGAAGAAAAAAAGACGGGAACGGTTTCAATAGGTGCCTTCGCACCTTCGGTGCTTGGCCCCTAATAAAAAGGGCATAAAAAGGGTCTAAAAAAGGCCTATAAAAAAAAGACTATAGGGTCTGAGCGCTTGATTTTTGAGCTGCGGGTTGCAAAAACTTTATCAAGCATGGTGACATGTGCATCGGAGAGGTCAAAGGTCAATTTTTACATTTTCAGCTCATTTATCATGGAAAAGTGGTGGGGTTTTTTTTACCTTTTAAACTGGTATGCCTCTACTGATGGCCCGATCTCCGTCAAAGTTTGCACGCGTCTTTACAATAATGCGGCGCACATGCTCAGCCGATTTGGTGAAGTTCTGCGCAGTGCAGGCAATTTTTAGTCATTTAAATGTCATTTTGCATAGGATATTATAGAGCATTTTTTTTTCACCTTTATAACGGTTAAAGCGCCACGGCGGCCATAATAGTCTGCAAGCCTCTTTAGGGTCACGTGACGCATGCGCACGCGTGATTTCGTGAAGCTGTATGCAAATCAGGCAGGAAGAGGGCCGCTTTCAGGCATTTAATGGGATTTTCCATAGAAATACATCATTGTGACTCCTTTTTAACCGTTATAGCGCCAACAAGTGGCCAATCGCCACGTCCTTTTTCACGCAGTCACAGAACGAGCTCTTACATATGCGTGCTGAGTTTGGTGAAAATACCTCGTTCCGTTCACGAGTTATAGCCAATTTAGTAAAAGTGGCTCCTCCCCCCTTCCAACGTTTTGGAACGTTGGCCAAATAGCCGAAAATTTTCCCACTCTGACAAGCAAATCCGAGGCATGCATTTTGTCCGTCTTGAGCCAAGGATTCCAGCGATATAAGGCACTCGAGGCTACGCCTTACGGTTGAGGAGTTATGAGCCGTTTCGTACTTTTGATCGTCGTTTCGTACTTTTGATCGCTGTAGCGCCCCCGTCAGGCCGATCGGGGCGGGCTTCGGTGACGTCTGTAGTCGTTGTGAGTACTACCAGCCCTGCAAGTTTCAAGTCTCTACGACGTACGGTTTGGTCTGCCTGATCAGTTTTAGCTGGAGAATGATGCATCATGGGAAAATGAACAGTTACAATAGGGTTTCAGCCTGACACCTGACTTTGATTGGATTTTACTACCCCTTACTATCAATATTTTGACATTTGGGCTCGCGATCGTGCGTAACGACCTATGTTTCCGAACTTCTGACGCTGGTTTCGTCTCGATCGGACTAGCGGTTTCGAAGATATCGGCAAAAAGGTTTAAACGCTAAATTACAACGGTGCACAAACCGTACGGCGAAACCTGGCAAGTGTGGTATCGTTGGACTCGGCAACGATTCAGGAGTCTAAGGAGATGAGTCTCGTGAAAATAAGTCAACCACACCCAAAGTTCTAAGCATTTTTTAAAAAAAATCTCCACTAGGTGGCGCTGTTTTGAAACTTTTCAGGCGACTTTGGGATATCGTGGTGATGACCCATACCGAGTTTCGTAACAATCCGTTCATGCGTTGATAAAATACAGCATTTTAGCACATAATTCAAGATGGCCGACAGCCAAAATGGTCGATATGGTAAAATTGGAAATCCGTCGACTTGGCATGACGTCCCGAATCTAACGAGACCACTTTCATGATATTTGGACAAACGGTTCAGCAAAGAAAAGCTAAAATAGCCCTTTTTCGTATCTCCAGACCAGTAGGTGGCACTGTGCCGAAACGCTGCAAGTAGCCTCAGGTCATGCTTGTGATGACATGTACCAAGTTTGGTTTGAACACAATAAAGCGTTGCGGAGATATTGCCTTAAGTGTGTTTTTGCAAACGTTATGTAAAATTTGTTCGCGCGTTTATCAAAAACGATTAGATGAATCAACTTGATTTGTAAGATTTTTTGTCAATATTGTCTGAAGATGATCTGGTTCAATTTTCGTGCAAATCGGATGAACCGTCTAGGACGAGTTCGCAAAAGTAGGTTTTTCGGTTAATTGAAAATGGCGGGGAAATATTCAAGACGGAAAATGATGTCATAGGGTGCTATCGAATTGGCATGAGCTCAGAAATTAGAGGAAAAAAGAATTTGGTTTCTAGCCCTTACGGTTCAAAAGTTATTAGCATAAACATGAGTACACATTTGGACAGATGGTGGCGCTAGAGGGATTGAGATAGAGACACCAAAATTGCTATGGTGACAGATCAGACCGTCCTCTATTAGTGTGCCAAATTTCAAAAATTTTTACCATACGGTTCTATGGGCTGCCATAGACTCCCATGGCGGAAGAAAAAAAGACGGGAACGGTTTCAATAGGTGCCTTCGCACCTTCGGTGCTTGGCCCCTAATAAAAAGGGCATAAAAAGGGTCTAAAAAAGGCCTATAAAAAAAAGACTATAGGGTCTGAGCGCTTGATTTTTGAGCTGCGGGTTGCAAAAACTTTATCAAGCATGGTGACATGTGCATCGGAGAGGTCAAAGGTCAATTTTTACATTTTCAGCTCATTTATCATGGAAAAGTGGTGGGGTTTTTTTACCTTTTAAACTGGTATGCCTCTACTGATGGCCCGATCTCCGTCAAAGTTTGCACGCGTCTTTACAATAATGCGGCGCACATGCTCAGCCGATTTGGTGAAGTTCTGCGCAGTGCAGGCAATTTTTAGTCATTTAAATGTCATTTTGCATAGGATATTATAGAGCATTTTTTTTCACCTTTATAACGGTTAAAGCGCCACGGCGGCCATTATAGTCTGCAAGCCTCTTTAGGGTCACGTGACGCATGCGCACGCGTGATTTCGTGAAGCTGTATGCAAATCAGGCAGGAAGAGGGCCGCTTTCAGGCATTTAATGGGATTTTCCATAGAAATACATCATTGTGACTCCTTTTTAACTGTTATAGCGCCAACAAGTGGCCAATCGCCACGTCCTTTTTGCACGCAGTCACAGAATGAGCTCTTACATATGCGTGCTGAGTTTGGTGAAAATACCTTGTTCCGTTCACGAGTTATAGCCAATTTAGTCAAAGTGGCTCCTCCCCCCTTCCAACGTTTTGGCGGCCCTTAGGGACCGTGAACCCAAATTTCCACTTTTTTTTAATAACTTTTTACAATCCGACTCCAGAAAATCTTGCTGCGCTGGTTTGGTTCCGGTCGGGCCAATAACCTAGGACTAGTTCGCAAAAGTAGGTTTTGCAAAAAATCCCAAATAGCCGAAAATTTTCCCACTCTGACGAGCAAATCCGAGGCATGCATTTTGTCCGTCTTGAGCCAAGGATTCCAGCGATATAAGGCACTCGAGGCTACGCCTTACGGTTGAGGAGTTATGAGCCGTTTCGTACTTTTGATCGCCGTTTCGTACTTTTGATCGCTGTAGCGCCCCCGTCAGGCCGATCGGGGCGGGCTTCGGTGACGTCTGTAGTCGTTGTGAGTACTACCAGCCCTGCAAGTTTCAAGTCTCTACGACGTACGGTTTGGTCTGCCTGATCAGTTTTAGCTGGAGAATGATGCATCATGGGAAAATGAACAGTTACAATAGGGTTTCAGCCTGACACCTGACTTTGATTGGATTTTACTACCCCTTACTATCAATATTTTGACATTTGGGCTCGCGATCGTGCGTAACGACCTATGTTTCCGAACTTCTGACGCTGGTTTCGTCTCGATCGGACTAGCGGTTTCAAAGATATCGGCAAAAAGGTTTAAACGCTAAATTACAACGGTGCACAAACCGCACGGCGAAACCTGGCAAGTGTGGTATCGTTGGACTCGGCAACGATTCAGGAGTCTAAGGAGATGAGTCTCGTGAAAATAAGTCAACCACACCCAAAGTTCTAAGCATTTTTAAAAAAAAATCTCCACTAGGTGGCGCTGTTTTGAAACTTGTCAGGCGACTTTGGGATATTGTGGTGATGACCCATACCGAGTTTCGTAACAATCCGTTCATGCGTTGATAAAATACAGCATTTTAGCACATAATTCAAGATGGCCGACAGCCAAAATGGTCGATATGGTAAAATTGGAAATCCGTCGACTCGGCATGACGTCCCGAATCTAACGAGACCACTTTCATGATATTTGGACAAACGGTTCAGCAAAGAAAAGCTAAAATAGCCTTTTTTCGTATCTCCAGACCAGTAGGTGGCACTGTGCCGAAACGCTGCAAGTAGCCTCAGGTCATGCTTTTGATGACATGTACCAAGTTTGGTTTGAACACAATAAAGCGTTGCGGAGATATTGCCTTAAGTGTGTTTTTGCAAACGTTATGTAAAATTTGTTCGCGCGTTTATCAAAAACGATTAGATGAATCAACTTGATTTGTAAGACTTTTTGTCAATGTTGTCTGAAGATGATCTGGTTCAATTTTCGTGCAAATCGGATGAACCGTCTAGGACGAGTTTGCAAAAGTAGGTTTTTCGGTTAATTGAAAATGGCGGGAAAATATTCAAGACGGAAAATGACGTCATAGGGTGCTATCGAATTGGCATGAGCTCAGAAATTAGAGGAAAAAAGAATTTCGTTTCTAGCCCTTACGGTTCAAAAGTTATTAGCATAAACATGAGTACACATTTGGACAGATGGTGGCGCTAGAGGGATTGAGATAGAGACACCAAAATTGCTATGGTGACAGATCAGACCGTCCTCTATTAGTGTGCCAAATTTCAAATTTTTTTACCATACGGTTCTATGGGCTGCCATAGACTCCCATGGCGGAAGAAAAAAAGACGGGAACGGTTTCAATAGGTGCCTTCGCACCTTCGGTGCTTGGCCCCTAATAAAAAGGGCATAAAAAGGGTCTAAAAAGGCCTATAAAATAAGACTATAGGGTCTGAGCGCTTGATTTTTGAGCTGCGGGTTGCAAAAACTTTATCAAGCATGGTGACATGTGCATCGGAGAGGTCAAAGGTCAATTTTTACATTTTCAGCTCATTTATCATGGAAAAGTGGTGGTTTTTTTTTTACCTTTTAAACTGGTATGCCTCTACTGATGGCCCGATCTCCGTCAAAGTTTGCACGCGTCTTTACAATAATGCGGCGCACATGCTCAGCCGATTTGGTGAAGTTCTGCGCAGTGCAGGCAATTTTTAGTCATTTAAATGTCATTTTGCATAGGATATTATAGAGCATTTTTTTTCACCTTTATAACGGTTAAAGCGCCACGGCGGCCATAATAGTCTGCAAGCCTCTTTAGGGTCACGTGACGCATGCGCACGCGTGATTTCGTGAAGCTGTATGCAAATCAGGCAGGAAGAGGGCCGCTTTCAGGCATTTAATGGGATTTTCCATAGAAATACATCATTGTGACTCATTTTTAACCGTTATAGCGCCAACAAGTGGCCAATCGCCACGTCCTTTTTCACGCAGTCACAGAACGAGCTCTTACATATGCGTGCTGAGTTTGGTGAAAATACCTCGTTCCGTTCACGAGTTATAGCCAATTTAGTAAAAGTGGCTCCTCCCCCCTTCCAACGTTTTGGCGGCCCTTAGGGACCGTGAACCCAAATTTCCACTTTTTTTTATAACTTTTGACAATCCGACTCCAGAAAATCTCGCTGCGCTGGTTTGGTTCCGGTCGGGCCAATAACCTAGGACTAGTTCGCAAAAGTAGGTTTTGCAAAAAATCCCAAATAGCCGAAAATTTTCCCACTCTGACGAGAAAATCCGAGGCATGCATTTTGTCCGTCTTGAGCCAAGGATTCCAGCGATATAAGGCACTCGAGGCTACGCCTTACGGTTGAGGAGTTATGAGCCGTTTCGTACTTTTGATCGCCGTTTCGTACTTTTGATCGCTGTAGCGCCCCCGTCAGGCCGATCGGGGCGGGCTTCGGTGACGTCTGTAGTCGTTGTGAGTACTACCAGCCCTGCAAGTTTCAAGTCTCTACGACGTACGGTTTGGTCTGCCTGATCAGTTTTAGCTGGAGAATGATGCATCATGGGAAAATGAACAGTTACAATAGGGTTTCAGCCTGACACCTGACTTTGATTGGATTTTACTACCCCTTACTATCAATATTTTGACATTTGGGCTCGCGATCGTGCCTAACGACCTATGTTTCCGAACTTCTGACGCTGGTTTCGTCTCGATCGGACTAGCGGTTTCGAAGATATCGGCAAAAAGGTTTAAACGCTAAATTACAACGGTGCACAAACCGCACGGCGAAACCTGGCAAGTGTGGTATCGTTGGACTCGGCAACGATTCAGGAGTCTAAGGAGATGAGTCTCGTGAAAATAAGTCAACCACACCCAAAGTTCTAAGCATTTTTAAAAAAAAAATCTCCACTATGTGGCGCTGTTTTGAAACTTGTCAGGCGACTTTGGGATATTGTGGTGATGACCCATACCGAGTTTCGTAACAATCCGTTCATGCGTTGATAAAATACAGCATTTTAGCACATAATTCAAGATGGCCGACAGCCAAAATGGCCGATATGGTAAAATTGGATATCCGTCGACTCGGCATGACGTCCCGAATCTAACGAGACCACTTTCATGATATTTGGACAAACGGTTCAGCAAAGAAAAGCTAAAATAGCCTTTTTTCGTATCTCCAGACCAGTAGGTGGCACTGTGCCGAAACGCTGCAAGTAGCCTCAGGTCATGCTTGTGATGACATGTACCAAGTTTGGTTTGAACACAATAAAGCGTTGCGGAGATATTGCCTTAAGTGTGTTTTTGCAAACGTTATGTAAAATTTGTTCGCGCGTTTATCAAAAACGATTAGATGAATCAACTTGATTTGTAAGATTTTTTGTCAATGTTGTCTGAAGATGATCTGGTTCAATTTTCATGCAAATCGGATGAACCGTCTAGGACGAGTTCGCAAAAGTAGGTTTTTCGGTTAATTGAAAATGGCGGGAAAATATTCAAGACGGAAAATGACGTCATAGGGTGCTATCAAATTGGCATGAGCTCAGAAATTAGAGGAAAAAAGAATTTCGTTTCTAGCCCTTACGGTTCAAAAGTTATTAGCATAAACATGAGTACACATTTGGACAGATGGTGGCGCTAGAGGGATTGAGATAGAGACACCAAAATTGCTATGGTGACAGATCAGACCGTCCTCTATTAGTGTGCCAAATTTCAAATTTTTTTACCATACGGTTCTATGGGCTGCCATAGACTCCCATGGCGGAAGAAAAAAAGACGGGAACGGTTTCAATAGGTGCCTTTGCACCTTCGGTGCTTGGCCCCTAATAAAAAGGGCATAAAAAGGGTCTAAAAAAGCCTTTAAAAAAAGACTATAGGGTCTGAGCGCTTGATTTTTGAGCTGCGGGTTGCAAAAACTTTATCAAGCATGGTGACATGTGCATCGGAGAGGTCAAAGGTCAATTTTTACATTTTCAGCTCATTTATCATGGAAAAGTGGTGGGTTTTTTTTTACCTTTTAAACTGGTATGCCTCTACTGATGGCCCGATCTCCGTCAAAGTTTGCACGCGTCTTTACAATAATGCGGCGCACATGCTCAGCCGATTTGGTGAAGTTCTGCGCAGTGCAGGCAATTTTTAGTCATTTAAATGTCATTTTGCATAGGATATTATAGAGCATTTTTTTCACCTTTATAACGGTTAAAGCGCCACGGCGGCCATAATAGTCTGCAAGCCTCTTTAGGGTCACGTGACGCATGCGCACGCGTGATTTCGTGAAGCTGTATGCAAATCAGGCAGGAAGAGGGCCGCTTTCAGGCATTTAATGGGATTTTCCATAGAAATACATCATTGTGACTCCTTTTTAACTGTTATAGCGCCAACAAGTGGCCAATCGCCACGTCCTTTTTCACGCAGTCACAGAACGAGCTCTTACATATGCGTGCTGAGTTTGGTGAAAATACCTTGTTCCGTTCACGAGTTATAGCCAATTTAGTAAAAGTGGCTCCTCCCCCCTTCCAACGTTTTGGCGGCCCTTAGGGACCGTGAACCCAAATTTCCACTTTTTTTTAATAACTTTTGACAATCCGACTCCAGAAAATCTCGCTGCGCTGGTTTGGTTCCGGTCGGGCCAATAACCTAGGACTAGTTCGCAAAAGTAGGTTTTGCAAAAAATCCCAAATAGCCGAAAATTTTCCCATTCTGACGAGCAAATCCGAGGCATGCATTTTGTCCGTCTTGAGCCAAGGATTCCAGCGATATAAGGCACTCGAGGCTACGCCTTACGGTTGAGGAGTTATGAGCCGTTTCGTACTTTTGATCGTCGTTTCGTACTTTTGATCGCTGTAGCGCCCCCGTCAGGCCGATCGGGGCGGGCTTCGGTGACGTCTGTAGTCGTTGTGAGTACTACCAGCCCTGCAAGTTTCAAGTCTCTACGACGTACGGTTTGGTCTGCCTGATCAGTTTTAGCTGGAGAATGATGCATCATGGGAAAATGAACAGTTACAATAGGGTTTCAGCCTGACACCTGACTTTGATTGGATTTTACTACCCCTTACTATCAATATTTTGACATTTGGGCTCGCGATCGTGCGTAACGACCTATGTTTCCGAACTTCTGACGCTGGTTTCGTCTCGATCGGACTAGCGGTTTCGAAGATATCGGCAAAAAGGTTTAAACGCTAAATTACAACGGTGCACAAACCGTACGGCGAAACCTGGCAAGTGTGGTATCGTTGGACTCGGCAACGATTCAGGAGTCTAAGGAGATGAGTCTCGTGAAAATAAGTCAACCACACCCAAAGTTCTAAGCATTTTTAAAAAGAAATCTCCACTAGGTGGCGCTGTTTTGAAACTTGTCAGGCGACTTTGGGATATCGTGGTGATGACCCATACCGAGTTTCGTAACTATCCGTTCATGCGTTGATAAAATACAGCATTTTAGCACATAATTCAAGATGGCCGACAGCCAAAATGGTCGATATGGTAAAATTGGAAATCCGTCGACTTGGCATGACGTCCCGAATCTAACGAGACCACTTTCATGATATTTGGACAAACGGTTCAGCAAAGAAAAGCTAAAATAGCCCTTTTTCGTATCTCCAGACCAGTAGGTGGCACTGTGCCGAAACGCTGCAAGTAGCCTCAGGTCATGCTTGTGATGACATGTACCAAGTTTGGTTTGAACACAATAAAGCGTTGCGGAGATATTGCCTTAAGTGTGTTTTTGCAAACGTTATGTAAAATTTGTTCGCGCGTTTATCAAAAACGATTAGATGAATCAACTTGATTTGTAAGATTTTTTGTCAATATTGTCTGAAGATGATCTGGTTCAATTTTCGTGCAAATCGGATGAACCGTCTAGGACGAGTTTGCAAAAGTAGGTTTTTCGGTTAATTGAAAATGGCGGGGAAATATTCAAGACGGAAAATGATGTCATAGGGTGCTATCGAATTGGCATGAGCTCAGAAATTAGAGGAAAAAAGAATTTGGTTTCTAGCCCTTACGGTTCAAAAGTTATTAGCATAAACATGAGTACACATTTGGACAGATGGTGGCGCTAGAGGGATTAAGATAGAGACACCAAAATTCCTATGGTGACAGATCAGACCGTCCTCTATTAGTGTGCCAAATTTCAAAATTTTTTACCATACGGTTCTATGGGCTGCCATAGACTCCCATGGCGGAAGAAAAAAAGACGGGAACGGTTTCAATAGGTGCCTTCGCACCTTCGGTGCTTGGCCCCTAATAAAAAGGGCATAAAAAGGGTCTAAAAAGGCCTATAAAAAAAAGACTATAGGGTCTGAGCGCTTGATTTTTGAGCTGCGGGTTGCAAAAACTTTATCAAGCATGGTGACATGTGCATCGGAGAGGTCAAAGGTCAATTTTTACATTTTCAGCTCATTTATCATGGAAAAGTGGTGGGGTTTTTTTTACCTTTTAAACTGGTATGCCTCTACTGATGGCCCGATCTCCGTCAAAGTTTGCACGCGTCTTTACAATAATGCGGCGCACATGCTCAGCCGATTTGGTAAAGTTCTGCGCAGTGCAGGCAATTTTTAGTCATTTAAATGTCATTTTGCATAGGATATTATAGAGCATTTTTTTTCACCTTTATAACGGTTAAAGCGCCACGGCGGCCATAATAGTCTGCAAGCCTCTTTAGGGTCACGTGACGCATGCGCACGCGTGATTTCGTGAAGCTGTATGCAAATAAGGCAGGAAGAGGGCCGCTTTCAGGCATTTAATGGGATTTTCCATAGAAATACATAATTGTGACTCCTTTTTAACCGTTATAGCGCCAACAAGTGGCCAATCGCCACGTCCTTTTTCACGCAGTCACAGAACGAGCTCTTACATATGCGTGCTGAGTTTGGTGAAAATACCTCGTTCCGTTCACGAGTTATAGCCAATTTAGTAAAAGTGGCTCCTCCCCCCTTCCAACGTTTTGGCGGCCCTTAGGGACCGTGAACCCAAATTTCCCCTTTTTTTTATAACTTTTGACAATCCGACTCCAGAAAATCTCGCTGCGCTGGTTTGGTTCCGGTCGGGCCAATAACCTAGGACTAGTTCGCAAAAGTATGTTTTGCAAAAAATCCCAAATAGCCGAAAATTTTCCCACTCTGACGAGAAAATCCGAGGCATGCATTTTGTCCGTCTTGAGCCAAGGATTCCAGCGATATAAGGCACTCGAGGCTACGCCTTACGGTTGAGGAGTTATGAGCCGTTTCGTACTTTTGATCGCCGTTTCGTACTTTTGATCGCTGTAGCGCCCCCGTCAGGCCGATCGGGGCGGGCTTCGGTGACGTCTGTAGTCGTTGTGAGTACTACCAGCCCTGCAAGTTTCAAGTCTCTACGACGTACGGTTTGGTCTGCCTGATCAGTTTTAGCTGGAGAATGATGCATCATGGGAAAATGAACAGTTACAATAGGGTTTCAGCCTGACACCTGACTTTGATTGGATTTTACTACCCCTTACTATCAATATTTTGACATTTGGGCTCGCGATCGTGCCTAACGACCTATGTTTCCGAACTTCTGACGCTGGTTTCGTCTCGATCGGACTAGCGGTTTCGAAGATATCGGCAAAAAGGTTTAAACGCTAAATTACAACGGTGCACAAACCGCACGGCGAAACCTGGCAAGTGTGGTATCGTTGGACTCGGCAACGATTCAGGAGTCTAAGGAGATGAGTCTCGTGAAAATAAGTCAACCACACCCAAAGTTCTAAGCATTTTTAAAAAAAAATCTCCACTATGTGGCGCTGTTTTGAAACTTGTCAGGCGACTTTTGGATATTGTGGTGATGACCCATACCGAGTTTCGTAACAATCCGTTCATGCGTTGATAAAATACAGCATTTTAGCACATAATTCAAGATGGCCGACAGCCAAAATGGCCGATATGGTAAAATTGGATATCCGTCGACTCGGCATGACGTCCCGAATCTAACGAGACCACTTTCATGATATTTGGACAAACGGTTCAGCAAAGAAAAGCTAAAATAGCCTTTTTTCGTATCTCCAGACCAGTAGGTGGCACTGTGCCGAAACGCTGCAAGTAGCCTCAGGTCATGCTTGTGATGACATGTACCAAGTTTGGTTTGAACACAATAAAGCGTTGCGGAGATATTGCCTTAAGTGTGTTTTTGCAAACGTTATGTAAAATTTGTTCGCGCGTTTATCAAAAACGATTAGATGAATCAACTTGATTTGTAAGATTTTTTGTCAATGTTGTCTGAAGATGATCTGGTTCAATTTTCGTGCAAATCGGATGAACCGTCTAGGACGAGTTCGCAAAAGTAGGTTTTTCGGTTAATTGAAAATGGCGGGAAAATATTCAAGACGGAAAATGACGTCATAGGGTGCTATCGAATTGGCATGAGCTCAGAAATTAGAGGAAAAAAGAATTTCGTTTCTAGCCCTTACGGTTCAAAAGTTATTAGCATAAACATGAGTACACATTTGGACAGATGGTGGCGCTAGAGGGATTGAGATAGAGACACCAAAATTGCTATGGTGACAGATCAGACCGTCCTCTATTAGTGTGCCAAATTTCAAATTTTTTTACCATACGGTTCTATGGGCTGCCATAGACTCCCATGGCGGAAGAAAAAAAGACGGGAACGGTTTTAATAGGTGCCTTTGCACCTTCGGTGCTTGGCCCCTAATAAAAAGGGCATAAAAAGGGTCTAAAAAGGCCTATAAAAAAAAGACTATAGGGTCTGAGCGCTTGATTTTTGAGCTGCGGGTTGCAAAAACTTTATCAAGCATGGTGACATGTGCATCGGAGAGGTCAAAGGTCAATTTTTACATTTTCAGCTCATTTATCTTGGAAAAGTGGTGTTTTTTTTTTTACCTTTTAAACTGGTATGCCTCTACTGATGGCCCGATCTCCGTCAAAGTTTGCACGCGTCTTTACAATAATGCGGCGCACATGCTCAGCCGATTTGGTGAAGTTCTGCGCAGTGCAGGCAATTTTTAGTCATTTAAATGTCATTTTGCATAGGATATTATAGAGCATTTTTTTTCACCTTTATAACGGTTAAAGCGCCACGGCGGCCATAATAGTCTGCAAGCCTCTTTAGGGTCACGTGACGCATGCGCACGCGTGATTTCGTGAAGCTGTATGCAAATCAGGCAGGAAGAGGGCCGCTTTCAGGCATTTAATGGGATTTTCCATAGAAATACATAATTGTGACTCCTTTTTAACCGTTATAGCGCCAACAAGTGGCCAATCGCCACGTCCTTTTTCACGCAGTCACAGAACGAGCTCTTACATATGCGTGCTGAGTTTGGTGAAAATACCTCGTTCCGTTCACGAGTTATAGCCAATTTAGTAAAAGTGGCTCCTCCCCCCTTCCAACGTTTTGGCGGCCCTTAGGGACCGTGAACCCAAATTTCCACTTTTTTTTATAACTTTTGACAATCCGACTCCAGAAAATCTCGCTGCGCTGGTTTGGTTCCGGTCGGGCCTATAACCTAGGACTAGTTCGCAAAAGTAGGTTTTGCAAAAAATCCCAAATAGCCGAAAATTTTCCCACTCTGACGAGAAAATCCGAGGCATGCATTTTGTCCGTCTTGAGCCAAGGATTCCAGCGATATAAGGCACTCGAGGCTATGCCTTACGGTTGAGGAGTTATGAGCCGTTTCGTACTTTTGATCGCCGTTTCGTACTTTTGATCGCTGTAGCGCCCCCGTCAGGCCGATCGGGGCGGGCTTCGGTGACGTCTGTAGTCGTTGTGAGTACTACCAGCCCTGCAAGTTTCAAGTCTCTACGACGTACGGTTTGGTCTGCCTGATCAGTTTTAGCTGGAGAATGATGCATCATGGGAAAATGAACAGTTACAATAGGGTTTCAGCCTGACACCTGACTTTGATTGGATTTTACTACCCCTTACTATCAATATTTTGACATTTGGGCTCGCGATCGTGCCTAACGACCTATGTTTCCGAACTTCTGACGCTGGTTTCGTCTCGATCGGACTAGCGGTTTCGAAGATATCGGCAAAAAGGTTTAAACGCTAAATTACAACGGTGCACAAACCGCACGGCGAAACCTGGCAAGTGTGGTATCGTTGGACTCGGCAACGATTCAGGAGTCTAAGGAGATGAGTCTCGTGAAAATAAGTCAACCACACCCAAAGTTCTAAGCATTTTTAAAAAAAAATCTCCACTATGTGGCGCTGTTTTGAAACTTGTCAGGCGACTTTGGGATATTGTGGTGATGACCCATACCGAGTTTCGTAACAATCCGTTCATGCGTTGATAAAATACAGCATTTTAGCACATAATTCAAGATGGCCGACAGCCAAAATGGCCGATATGGTAAAATTGGATATCCGTCGACTCGGCATGACGTCCCGAATCTAACGAGACCACTTTCATGATATTTGGACAAACGGTTCAGCAAAGAAAAGCTAAAATAGCCTTTTTTCGTATCTCCAGACCAGTAGGTGGCACTGTGCCGAAACGCTGCAAGTAGCCTCAGATCATGCTTGTGATGACATGTACCAAGTTTGGTTTGAACACAATAAAGCGTTGCGGAGATATTGCCTTAAGTGTGTTTTTGCAAACGTTATGTAAAATTTGTTCGCGCGTTTATCAAAAACGATTAGATGAATCAACTTGATTTGTAAGACTTTTTGTCAATGTTGTCTGAAGATGATCTGGTTCAATTTTCGTGCAAATCGGATGAACCGTCTAGGACGAGTTTGCAAAAGTAGGTTTTTTGGTTAATTGAAAATGGCGGGAAAATATTCAAGACGGAAAATGACGTCATAGGGTGCTATCGAATTGGCATGAGCTCAGAAATTAGAGGAAAAAAGAATTTCGTTTCTAGCCCTTACGGTTCAAAAGTTATTAGCATAAACATGAGTACACATTTGGACAGATGGTGGCGCTAGAGGGATTGAGATAGAGACACCAAAATTGCTATGGTGACAGATCAGACCGTCCTCTATTAGTGTGCCAAATTTAAAAAATTTTTACCATACGGTTCTATGGGCTGCCATAGACTCCCATGGCGGAAGAAAAAAAGACGGGAACGGTTTCAATAGGTGCCTTCGCACCTTCGGTGCTTGGCCCCTAATAAAAAGGGCATAAAAAGGGTCTAAAAAGGCCTATAAAAAAAGACTATAGGGTCTGAGCGCTTGATTTTTGAGCTGCGGGTTGCAAAAACTTTATCAAGCATGGTGACATGTGCATCGGAGAGGTCAAAGGTCAATTTTTACATTTTCAGCTCATTTATCATGGAAAAGTGGTGGGTTTTTTTTTACCTTTTAAACTGGTATGCCTCTACTGATGGCCCGATCTCCGTCAAAGTTTGCACGCGTCTTTACAATAATGCGGCGCACATGCTCAGCCGATTTGGTGAAGTTCTGCGCAGTGCAGGCAATTTTTAGTCATTTAAATGTCATTTTGCATATGATATTATAGAGCATTTTTTTCACCTTTATAACGGTTAAAGCGCCACGGCGGCCATAATAGTCTGCAAGCCTCTTTAGGGTCACGTGACGCATGCGCACGCGTGATTTCGTGAAGCTGTATGCAAATCAGGCAGGAAGAGGACCGCTTTCAGGCATTTAATGGGATTTTCCATAGAAATACATCATTGTGACTCCTTTTTAACTGTTATAGCGCCAACAAGTGGCCAATCGCCACGTCCTTTTTCACGCAGTCACAGAACGAGCTCTTACATATGCGTGCTGAGTTTGGTGAAAATACCTTGTTCCGTTCACGAGTTATAGCCAATTTAGTAAAAGTGGCTCCTCCCCCCTTCCAACGTTTTGGCGGCCCTTAGGGACCGTGAACCCAAATTTCCACTTTTTTTTAATAACTTTTGACAATCCGACTCCAGAAAATCTCGCTGCGCTGGTTTGGTTCCGGTCGGGCCAATAACCTAGGACTAGTTCGCAAAAGTAGGTTTTGCAAAAAATCCCAAATAGCCGAAAATTTTCCCATTCTGACGAGCAAATCCGAGGCATGCATTTTGTCCGTCTTGAGCCAAGGATTCCAGCGATATAAGGCACTCGAGGCTACGCCTTACGGTTGAGGAGTTATGAGCCGTTTCGTACTTTTGATCGCCGTTTCGTACTTTTGATCGCTGTAGCGCCCCCGTCAGGCCGATCGGGGCGAGCTTCGGTGACGTCTGTAGTCGTTGTGAGTACTACCAGCCCTGCAAGTTTCAAGTCTCTACGACGTACGGTTTGGTCTGCCTGATCAGTTTTAGCTGGAGAATGATGCATCATGGGAAAATGAACAGTTACAATAGGGTTTCAGCCTGACACCTGACTTTGATTGGATTTTACTACCCCTTACTATCAATATTTTGACATTTGGGCTCGCGATCGTGCCTAACGACCTATGTTTCCGAACTTCTGACGCTGGTTTCGTCTCGATCGGACTAGCGGTTTCGAAGATATCGGCAAAAAGGTTTAAACGCTAAATTACAACGGTGCACAAACCGTACGGCGAAACCTGGCAAGTGTGGTATCGTTGGACTCGGCAACGATTCAGGAGTCTAAGGAGATGAGTCTCGTGAAAATAAGTCAACCACACCCAAAGTTCTAAGCATTTTTAAAAAAAAATCTCCACTAGGTGGCGCTGTTTTGAAACTTGTCAGGCGACTTTGGGATATCGTGGTGATGACCCATACCGAGTTTCGTAACAATCCGTTCATGCGTTGATAAAATACAGCATTTTAGCACATAATTCAAGATGGCCGACAGCCAAAATGGTCGATATGGTAAAATTGGAAATCCGTCGACTTGGCATGACGTCCCGAATCTAACGAGACCACTTTCATGATATTTGGACAAACGGTTCAGCAAAGAAAAGCTAAAATAGCCCTTTTTCGTATCTCCAGACCAGTAGGTGGCACTGTGCCGAAACGCTGCAAGTAGCCTCAGGTCATGCTTGTGATGACATGTACCAAGTTTGGTTTGAACACAATAAAGCGTTGCGGAGATATTGCCTTAAGTGTGTTTTTGCAAACGTTATGTAAAATTTGTTCGCGCGTTTATCAAAAACAAATTAGATGAATCAACTTGATTTGTAAGATTTTTTGTCAATATTGTCTGAAGATGATCTGGTTCAATTTTCGTGCAAATCGGATGAACCGTCTAGGACGAGTTTGCAAAAGTAGGTTTTTCGGTTAATTGAAAATGGCGGGGAAATATTCAAGACGGAAAATGATGTCATAGGGTGCTATCGAATTGGCATGAGCTCAGAAATTAGAGGAAAAAAGAATTTGGTTTCTAGCCCTTACGGTTCAAAAGTTATTAGCATAAACATGAGTACACATTTGGACAGATGGTGGCGCTAGAGGGATTAAGATAGAGACACCAAAATTCCTATGGTGACAGATCAGACCGTCCTCTATTAGTGTGCCAAATTTCACAATTTTTTACCATACGGTTCTATGGGCTGCCATAGACTCCCATGGCGGAAGAAAAAAAGACGGGAACGGTTTCAATAGGTGCCTTCGCACCTTCGGTGCTTGGCCCCTAATAAAAAGGGCATAAAAAGGGTCTAAAAAGGCCTATAAAAAAAAGACTATAGGGTCTGAGCGCTTGATTTTTGAGCTGCGGGTTGCAAAAACTTTATCAAGCATGGTGACATGTGCATCGGAGAGGTCAAAGGTCAATTTTTACATTTTCAGCTCATTTATCATGGAAAAGTGGTGGTTTTTTTTTTACCTTTTAAACTGGTATGCCTCTACTGATGGCCCGATCTCCGTCAAAGTTTGCACGCGTCTTTACAATAATGCGGCGCACATGCTCAGCCGATTTGGTGAAGTTCTGCGCAGTGCAGGCAATTTTTAGTCATTTAAATGTCATTTTGCATAGGATATTATAGAGCATTTTTTTTCACCTTTATAACGGTTAAAGCGCCACGGCGGCCATAATAGTCTGCAAGCCTCTTTAGGGTCACGTGACGCATGCGCACGCGTGATTTCGTGAAGCTGTATGCAAATCAGGCAGGAAGAGGGCCGCTTTCAGGCATTTAATGGGATTTTCCATAGAAATACATCATTGTGACTCATTTTTAACCGTTATAGCGCCAACAAGTGGCCAATCGCCACGTCCTTTTTCACGCAGTCACAGAACGAGCTCTTACATATGCGTGCTGAGTTTGGTGAAAATACCTCGTTCCGTTCACGAGTTATAGCCAATTTAGTAAAAGTGGCTCCTCCCCCCTTCCAACGTTTTGGCGGCCCTTAGGGACCGTGAACCCAAATTTCCACTTTTTTTTATAACTTTTGACAATCCGACTCCAGAAAATCTCGCTGCGCTGGTTTGGTTCCGGTCGGGCCAATAACCTAGGACTAGTTCGCAAAAGTAGGTTTTGCAAAAAATCCCAAATAGCCGAAAATTTTCCCACTCTGACGAGAAAATCCGAGGCATGCATTTTGTCCGTCTTGAGCCAAGGATTCCAGCGATATAAGGCACTCGAGGCTACGCCTTACGGTTGAGGAGTTATGAGCCGTTTCGTACTTTTGATCGCCGTTTCGTACTTTTGATCGCTGTAGCGCCCCCGTCAGGCCGATCGGGGCGGGCTTCGGTGACGTCTGTAGTCGTTATGAGTACTACCAGCCCTGCAAGTTTCAAGTCTCTACGACGTACGGTTTGGTCTGCCTGATCAGTTTTAGCTGGAGAATGATGCATCATGGGAAAATGAACAGTTACAATAGGGTTTCAGCCTGACACCTGACTTTGATTGGATTTTACTACCCCTTACTATCAATATTTTGACATTTGGGCTCGCGATCGTGCCTAACGACCTATGTTTCCGAACTTCTGACGCTGGTTTCGTCTCGATCGGACTAGCGGTTTCGAAGATATCGGCAAAAAGGTTTAAACGCTAAATTACAACGGTGCACAAACCGCACGGCGAAACCTGGCAAGTGTGGTATCGTTGGACTCGGCAACGATTCAGGAGTCTAAGGAGATGAGTCTCGTGAAAATAAGTCAACCACACCCAAAGTTCTAAGCATTTTTTTAAAAAAAATCTCCACTATGTGGCGCTGTTTTGAAACTTGTCAGGCGACTTTGGGATATTGTGGTGATGACCCATACCGAGTTTCGTAACAATCCGTTCATGCGTTGATAAAATACAGCATTTTAGCACATAATTCAAGATGGCCGACAGCCAAAATGGCCGATATGGTAAAATTGGATATCCGTCGACTCGGCATGACGTCCCGAATCTAACGAGACCACTTTCATGATATTTGGACAAACGGTTCAGCAAAGAAAAGCTAAAATAGCCTTTTTTCGTATCTCCAGACCAGTAGGTGGCACTGTGCCGAAACGCTGCAAGTAGCCTCAGGTCATGCTTGTGATGACATGTACCAAGTTTGGTTTGAACACAATAAAGCGTTGCGGAGATATTGCCTTAAGTGTGTTTTTGCAAACGTTATGTAAAATTTGTTCGCGCGTTTATCAAAAACGATTAGATGAATCAACTTGATTTGTAAGATTTTTTGTCAATGTTGTCTGAAGATGATCTGGTTCAATTTTCGTGCAAATCGGATTAACCGTCTAGGACGAGTTCGCAAAAGTAGGTTTTTCGGTTAATTGAAAATGGCGGGAAAATATTCAAGACGGAAAATGACGTCATAGGGTGCTATCAAATTGGCATGAGCTCAGAAATTAGAGGAAAAAAGAATTTCGTTTCTAGCCCTTACGGTTCAAAAGTTATTAGCATAAACATGAGTACACATTTGGACAGATGGTGGCGCTAGAGGGATTGAGATAGAGACACCAAAATTGCTATGGTGACAGATCAGACCGTCCTCTATTAGTGTGCCAAATTTCAAATTTTTTTACCATACGGTTCTATGGGCTGCCATAGACTCCCATGGCGGAAGAAAAAAAGACGGGAACGGTTTCAATAGGTGCCTTTGCACCTTCGGTGCTTGGCCCCTAATAAAAAGGGCATAAAAAGGGTCTAAAAAAGCCTATAAAAAAAAGACTATAGGGTCTGAGCGCTTGATTTTTGAGCTGCGGGTTGCAAAAACTTTATCAAGCATGGTGACATGTGCATCGGAGAGGTCAAAGGTCAATTTTTACATTTTCAGCTCATTTATCATGGAAAAGTGGTGGTTTTTTTTTTACCTTTTAAACTGGTATGCCTCTACTGATGGCCCGATCTCCGTCAAAGTTTGCACGCGTCTTTACAATAATGCGGCGCACATGCTCAGCCGATTTGGTGAAGTTCTGCGCAGTGCAGGCAATTTTTAGTCATTTAAATGTCATTTTGCATAGGATATTATAGAGCATTTTTTTCACCTTTATAACGGTTAAAGCGCCACGGCGGCCATAATAGTCTGCAAGCCTCTTTAGGGTCACGTGACGCATGCGCACGCGTGATTTCGTGAAGCTGTATGCAAATCAGGCAGGAAGAGGGCCGCTTTCAGGCATTTAATGGGATTTTCCATAGAAATACATCATTGTGACTCCTTTTTAACTGTTATAGCGCCAACAAGTGGCCAATCGCCACGTCCTTTTTCACGCAGTCACAGAACGAGCTCTTACATATGCGTGCTGAGTTTGGTGAAAATACCTTGTTCCGTTCACGAGTTATAGCCAATTTAGTAAAAGTGGCTCCTCCCCCCTTCCAACGTTTTGGCGGCCCTTAGGGACCGTGAACCCAAATTTCCACTTTTTTTTAATAACTTTTGACAATCCGACTCCAGAAAATCTCGCTGCGCTGGTTTGGTTCCGGTCGGGCCAATAACCTAGGACTAGTTCGCAAAAGTAGGTTTTGCAAAAAATCCCAAATAGCCGAAAATTTTCCCATTCTGACGAGCAAATCCGAGGCATGCATTTTGTCCGTCTTGAGCCAAGGATTCCAGCGATATAAGGCACTCGAGGCTACGCCTTACGGTTGAGGAGTTATGAGCCGTTTCGTACTTTTGATCGTCGTTTCGTACTTTTGATCGCTGTAGCGCCCCCGTCAGGCCGATCGGGGCGGGCTTCGGTGACGTCTGTAGTCGTTGTGAGTACTACCAGCCCTGCAAGTTTCAAGTCTCTACGACGTACGGTTTGGTCTGCCTGATCAGTTTTAGCTGGAGAATGATGCATCATGGGAAAATGAACAGTTACAATAGGGTTTCAGCCTGACACCTGACTTTGATTGGATTTTACTACCCCTTACTATCAATATTTTGACATTTGGGCTCGCGATCGTGCGTAACGACCTATGTTTCCGAACTTCTGACGCTGGTTTCGTCTCGATCGGACTAGCGGTTTCGAAGATATCGGCAAAAAGGTTTAAACGCTAAATTACAACGGTGCACAAACCGTACGGCGAAACCTGGCAAGTGTGGTATCGTTGGACTCGGCAACGATTCAGGAGTCTAAGGAGATGAGTCTCGTGAAAATAAGTCAACCACACCCAAAGTTCTAAGCATTTTTAAAAAGAAATCTCCACTAGGTGGCGCTGTTTTGAAACTTGTCAGGCGACTTTGGGATATCGTGGTGATGACCCATACCAAGTTTCGTAACTATCCGTTCATGCGTTGATAAAATACAGCATTTTAGCACATAATTCAAGATGGCCGACAGCCAAAATGGTCGATATGGTAAAATTGGAAATCCGTCGACTTGGCATGACGTCCCGAATCTAACGAGACCACTTTCATGATATTTGGACAAACGGTTCAGCAAAGAAAAGCTAAAATAGCCCTTTTTCGTATCTCCAGACCAGTAGGTGGCACTGTGCCGAAACGCTGCAAGTAGCCTCAGGTCATGCTTGTGATGACATGTACCAAGTTTGGTTTGAACACAATAAAGCGTTGCGGAGATATTGCCTTAAGTGTGTTTTTGCAAACGTTATGTAAAATTTGTTCGCGCGTTTATCAAAAACGATTAGATGAATCAACTTGATTTGTAAGATTTTTTGTCAATATTG
This sequence comes from Gobio gobio, assembly GCF_949357685.1. Taxonomy (NCBI): domain Eukaryota; kingdom Metazoa; phylum Chordata; class Actinopteri; order Cypriniformes; family Gobionidae; genus Gobio; species Gobio gobio. The sequence continues at coordinate 21,453,645 of NC_137115.1, read as the reverse complement.
TCTGAAGATGATCTGGTTCAATTTTCGTGCAAATCGGATGAACCGTCTAGGACGAGTTTGCAAAAGTAGGTTTTTCGGTTAATTGAAAATGGCGGGGAAATATTCAAGACGGAAAATGATGTCATAGGGTGCTATCGAATTGGCATGAGCTCAGAAATTAGAGGAAAAAAGAATTTGGTTTCTAGCCCTTACGGTTCAAAAGTTATTAGCATAAACATGAGTACACATTTGGACAGATGGTGGCGCTAGAGGGATTAAGATAGAGACACCAAAATTCCTATGGTGACAGATCAGACCGTCCTCTATTAGTGTGCCAAATTTCACAATTTTTTACCATACGGTTCTATGGGCTGCCATAGACTCCCATGGCGGAAGAAAAAAAGACGGGAACGGTTTCAATAGGTGCCTTCGCACCTTCGGTGCTTGGCCCCTAATAAAAAGGGCATAAAAAGGGTCTAAAAAGTCCTATAAAAAAAAGACTATAGGGTCTGAGCGCTTGATTTTTGAGCTGCGGGTTGCAAAAACTTTATCAAGCATGGTGACATGTGCATCGGAGAGGTCAAAGGTAAATTTTTACATTTTCAGCTCATTTATAATGGAAAAGTGGTGGGTTTTTTTTTACCTTTTAAACTGGTATGCCTCTACTGATGGCCCGATCTCCGTCAAAGTTTGCACGCGTCTTTACAATAATGCGGCGCACATGCTCAGCCGATTTGGTGAAGTTCTGCGCAGTGCAGGCAATTTTTAGTCATTTAAATGTCATTTTGCATAGGATATTATAGAGCATTTTTTTTCACCTTTATAACGGTTAAAGCGCCACGGCGGCCATAATAGTCTGCAAGCCTCTTTAGGGTCACGTGACGCATGCGCACGCGTGATTTCGTGAAGCTGTATGCAAATCAGGCAGGAAGAGGGCCGCTTTCAGGCATTTAATGGGATTTTCCATAGAAATACATAATTGTGACTCCTTTTTAACCGTTATAGCGCCAACAAGTGGCCAATCGCCACGTCCTTTTTCACACAGTCACAGAACGAGCTCTTACATATGCGTGCTGAGTTTGGTGAAAATACCTCATTCCGTTCACGAGTTATAGCCAATTTAGTAAAAGTGGCTCCTCCCCCCTTCCAACGTTTTGGCGGCCCTTAGGGACCGTGAACCCAAATTTCCCCTTTTTTTTATAACTTTTGACAATCCGACTCCAGAAAATCTCGCTGCGCTGGTTTGGTTCCGGTCGGGCCAATAACCTAGGACTAGTTCGCAAAAGTAGGTTTTGCAAAAAATCCCAAATAGCCGAAAATTTTCCCACTCTGACGAGAAAATCCGAGGCATGCATTTTGTCCGTCTTGAGCCAAGGATTCCAGCGATATAAGGCACTCGAGGCTACGCCTTACGGTTGAGGAGTTATGAGCCGTTTCGTACTTTTGATCGCCGTTTCGTACTTTTGATCGCTGTAGCGCCCCCGTCAGGCCGATCGGGGCGGGCTTCGGTGACGTCTGTAGTCGTTGTGAGTACTACCAGCCCTGCAAGTTTCAAGTCTCTACGACGTACGGTTTGGTCTGCCTGATCAGTTTTAGCTGGAGAATGATGCATCATGGGAAAATGAACAGTTACAATAGGGTTTCAGCCTGACACCTGACTTTGATTGGATTTTACTACCCCTTACTATCAATATTTTGACATTTGGGCTCGCGATCGTGCCTAACGACCTATGTTTCCGAACTTCTGACGCTGGTTTCGTCTCGATCGGACTAGCGGTTTCGAAGATATCGGCAAAAAGGTTTAAACGCTAAATTACAACGGTGCACAAACCGCACGGCGAAACCTGGCAAGTGTGGTATCGTTGGACTCGGCAACGATTCAGGAGTCTAAGGAGATGAGTCTCGTGAAAATAAGTCAACCACACCCAAAGTTCTAAGCATTTTTAAAAAAAAATCTCCACTATGTGGCGCTGTTTTGAAACTTGTCAGGCGACTTTGGGATATTGTGGTGATGACCCATACCGAGTTTCGTAACAATCCGTTCATGCGTTGATAAAATACAGCATTTTAGCACATAATTCAAGATGGCCGACAGCCAAAATGGCCGATATGGTAAAATTGGATATCCGTCGACTCGGCATGACGTCCCGAATCTAACGAGACCACTTTCATGATATTTGGACAAACGGTTCAGCAAAGAAAAGCTAAAATAGCCTTTTTTCGTATCTCCAGACCAGTAGGTGGCACTGTGCCGAAACGCTGCAAGTAGCCTCAGGTCATGCTTGTGATGACATGTACCAAGTTTGGTTTGAACACAATAAAGCGTTGCGGAGATATTGCCTTAAGTGTGTTTTTGCAAACGTTATGTAAAATTTGTTCGCGCGTTTATCAAAAACGATTAGATGAATCAACTTGATTTGTAAGACTTTTTGTCAATGTTGTCTGAAGATGATCTGGTTCAATTTTCGTGCAAATCGGATGAACCGTCTAGGACGAGTTTGCAAAAGTAGGTTTTTTGGTTAATTGAAAATGGCGGGAAAATATTCAAGACGGAAAATGACGTCATAGGGTGCTATCGAATTGGCATGAGCTCAGAAATTAGAGGAAAAAAGAATTTCGTTTCTAGCCCTTACGGTTCAAAAGTTATTAGCATAAACATGAGTACACATTTGGACAGATGGTGGCGCTAGAGGGATTGAGATAGAGACACCAAAATTGCTATGGTGACAGATCAGACCGTCCTCTATTAGTGTGCCAAATTTAAAAAAATTTTACCATACGGTTCTATGGGCTGCCATAGACTCCCATGGCGGAAGAAAAAAAGACGGGAACGGTTTCAATAGGTGCCTTCGCACCTTCGGTGCTTGGCCCCTAATAAAAAGGGCATAAAAAGGGTCTAAAAAGGCCTATAAAAAAAGACTATAGGGTCTGAGCGCTTGATTTTTGAGCTGCGGGTTGCAAAAACTTTATCAAGCATGGTGACATGTGCATCGGAGAGGTCAAAGGTCAATTTTTACATTTTCAGCTCATTTATAATGGAAAAGTGGTGGGTTTTTTTTTACCTTTTAAACTGGTATGCCTCTACTGATGGCCCGATCTCCGTCAAAGTTTGCACGCGTCTTTACAATAATGCGGCGCACATGCTCAGCCGATTTGGTGAAGTTCTGCGCAGTGCAGGCAATTTTTAGTCATTTAAATGTCATTTTGCATAGGATATTATAGAGCATTTTTTTCACCTTTATAACGGTTAAAGCGCCACGGCGGCCATAATAGTCTGCAAGCCTCTTTAGGGTCACGTGACGCATGCGCACGCGTGATTTCGTGAAGCTGTATGCAAATCAGGCAGGAAGAGGACCGCTTTCAGGCATTTAATGGGATTTTCCATAGAAATACATCATTGTGACTCCTTTTTAACTGTTATAGCGCCAACAAGTGGCCAATCGCCACGTCCTTTTTCACGCAGTCACAGAACGAGCTCTTACATATGCGTGCTGAGTTTGGTGAAAATACCTTGTTCCGTTCACGAGTTATAGCCAATTTAGTAAAAGTGGCTCCTCCCCCCTTCCAACGTTTTGGCGGCCCTTAGGGACCGTGAACCCAAATTTCCACTTTTTTTTAATAACTTTTGACAATCCGACTCCAGAAAATCTCGCTGCGCTGGTTTGGTTCCGGTCGGGCCAATAACCTAGGACTAGTTTGCAAAAGTAGGTTTTGCAAAAAATCCCAAATAGCCGAAAATTTTCCCATTCTGACGAGCAAATCCGAGGCATGCATTTTGTCCGTCTTGAGCCATGGATTCCAGCGATATAAGGCACTCGAGGCTACGCCTTACGGTTGAGGAGTTATGAGCCGTTTCGTACTTTTGATCGCCGTTTCGTACTTTTGATCGCTGTAGCGCCCCCGTCAGGCCGATCGGGGCGAGCTTCGGTGACGTCTGTAGTCGTTGTGAGTACTACCAGCCCTGCAAGTTTCAAGTCTCTACGACGTACGGTTTGGTCTGCCTGATCAGTTTTAGCTGGAGAATGATGCATCATGGGAAAATGAACAGTTACAATAGGGTTTCAGCCTGACACCTGACTTTGATTGGATTTTACTACCCCTTACTATCAATATTTTGACATTTGGGCTCGCGATCGTGCCTAACGACCTATGTTTCCGAACTTCTGACGCTGGTTTCGTCTCGATCGGACTAGCGGTTTCGAAGATATCGGCAAAAAGGTTTAAACGCTAAATTACAACGGTGCACAAACCGTACGGCGAAACCTGGCAAGTGTGGTATCGTTGGACTCGGCAACGATTCAGGAGTCTAAGGAGATGAGTCTCGTGAAAATAAGTCAACCACACCCAAAGTTCTAAGCATTTTTAAAAAAAAATCTCCACTATGTGGCGCTGTTTTGAAACTTGTCAGGCGACTTTGGGATATTGTGGTGATGACCCATACCGAGTTTCGTAACAATCCGTTCATGCGTTGATAAAATACAGCATTTTAGCACATAATTCAAGATGGCCGACAGCCAAAATGGCCGATATGGTAAAATTGGATATCCGTCGACTCGGCATGACGTCCCGAATCTAACGAGACCACTTTCATGATAATTGGACAAACGGTTCAGCAAAGAAAAGCTAAAATAGCCTTTTTTCGTATCTCCAGACCAGTAGGTGGCACTGTGCCGAAACGCTGCAAGTAGCCTCAGGTCATGCTTGTGATGACATGTACCAAGTTTGGTTTGAACACAATAAAGCGTTGCGGAGATATTGCCTTAAGTGTGTTTTTGCAAACGTTATGTAAAATTTGTTCGCGCGTTTATCAAAAACGATTAGATGAATCAACTTGATTTGTAAGATTTTTTGTCAATGTTGTCTGAAGATGATCTGGTTCAATTTTCGTGCAAATCGGATTAACCGTCTAGGACGAGTTCGCAAAAGTAGGTTTTTCGGTTAATTGAAAATGGCGGGAAAATATTCAAGACGGAAAATGACGTCATAGGGTGCTATCGAATTGGCATGAGCTCAGAAATTAGAGGAAAAAAGAATTTCGTTTCTAGCCCTTACGGTTCAAAAGTTATTAGCATAAACATGAGTACACATTTGGACAGATGGTGGCGCTAGAGGGATTGAGATAGAGACACCAAAATTGCTATGGTGACAGATCAGACCGTCCTCTATTAGTGTGCCAAATTTCAAATTTTTTTACCATACGGTTCTATGGGCTGCCATAGACTCCCATGGCGGAAGAAAAAAAGACGGGAACGGTTTCAATAGGTGCCTTCGCACCTTCGGTGCTTGGCCCCTAATAAAAAGGGCATAAAAAGGGTCTAAAAAGTCCTATAAAAAAAAGACTATAGGGTCTGAGCGCTTGATTTTTGAGCTGCGGGTTGCAAAAACTTTATCAAGCATGGTGACATGTGCATCGGAGAGGTCAAAGGTCAATTTTTACATTTTCAGCTCATTTATAATGGAAAAGTGGTGGGTTTTTTTTTACCTTTTAAACTGGTATGCCTCTACTGATGGCCCGATCTCCGTCAAAGTTTGCACGCGTCTTTACAATAATGCGGCGCACATGCTCAGCCGATTTGGTGAAGTTCTGCGCAGTGCAGGCAATTTTTAGTCATTTAAATGTCATTTTGCATAGGATATTATAGAGCATTTTTTTTCACCTTTATAACGGTTAAAGCGCCACGGCGGCCATAATAGTCTGCAAGCCTCTTTAGGGTCACGTGACGCATGCGCACGCGTGATTTCGTGAAGCTGTATGCAAATCAGGCAGGAAGAGGGCCGCTTTCAGGCATTTAATGGGATTTTCCATAGAAATACATAATTGTGACTCCTTTTTAACCGTTATAGCGCCAACAAGTGGCCAATCGCCACGTCCTTTTTCACACAGTCACAGAACGAGCTCTTACATATGCGTGCTGAGTTTGGTGAAAATACCTCATTCCGTTCACGAGTTATAGCCAATTTAGTAAAAGTGGCTCCTCCCCCCTTCCAACGTTTTGGCGGCCCTTAGGGACCGTGAACCCAAATTTCCCCTTTTTTTTATAACTTTTGACAATCCGACTCCAGAAAATCTCGCTGCGCTGGTTTGGTTCCGGTCGGGCCAATAACCTAGGACTAGTTCGCAAAAGTAGGTTTTGCAAAAAATCCCAAATAGCCGAAAATTTTCCCACTCTGACGAGAAAATCCGAGGCATGCATTTTGTCCGTCTTGAGCCAAGGATTCCAGCGATATAAGGCACTCGAGGCTACGCCTTACGGTTGAGGAGTTATGAGCCGTTTCGTACTTTTGATCGCCGTTTCGTACTTTTGATCGCTGTAGCGCCCCCGTCAGGCCGATCGGGGCGGGCTTCGGTGACGTCTGTAGTCGTTGTGAGTACTACCAGCCCTGCAAGTTTCAAGTCTCTACGACGTACGGTTTGGTCTGCCTGATCAGTTTTAGCTGGAGAATGATGCATCATGGGAAAATGAACAGTTACAATAGGGTTTCAGCCTGACACCTGACTTTGATTGGATTTTACTACCCCTTACTATCAATATTTTGACATTTGGGCTCGCGATCGTGCCTAACGACCTATGTTTCCGAACTTCTGACGCTGGTTTCGTCTCGATCGGACTAGCGGTTTCGAAGATATCGGCAAAAAGGTTTAAACGCTAAATTACAACGTTGCACAAACCGCACGGCGAAACCTGGCAAGTGTGGTATCGTTGGACTCGGCAACGATTCAGGAGTCTAAGGAGATGAGTCTCGTGAAAATAAGTCAACCACACCCAAAGTTCTAAGCATTTTTAAAAAAAAATCTCCACTATGTGGCGCTGTTTTGAAACTTGTCAGGCGACTTTGGGATATTGTGGTGATGACCCATACCGAGTTTCGTAACAATCCGTTCATGCGTTGATAAAATACAGCATTTTAGCACATAATTCAAGATGGCCGACAGCCAAAATGGCCGATATGGTAAAATTGGATATCCGTCGACTCGGCATGACGTCCCGAATCTAACGAGACCACTTTCATGATATTTGGACAAACGGTTCAGCAAAGAAAAGCTAAAATAGCCTTTTTTCGTATCTCCAGACCAGTAGGTGGCACTGTGCCGAAACGCTGCAAGTAGCCTCAGGTCATGCTTGTGATGACATGTACCAAGTTTGGTTTGAACACAATAAAGCGTTGCGGAGATATTGCCTTAAGTGTGTTTTTGCAAACGTTATGTAAAATTTGTTCGCGCGTTTATCAAAAACGATTAGATGAATCAACTTGATTTGTAAGACTTTTTGTCAATGTTGTCTGAAGATGATCTGGTTCAATTTTCGTGCAAATCGGATGAACCGTCTAGGACGAGTTTGCAAAAGTAGGTTTTTTGGTTAATTGAAAATGGCGGGAAAATATTCAAGACGGAAAATGACGTCATAGGGTGCTATCGAATTGGCATGAGCTCAGAAATTAGAGGAAAAAAGAATTTCGTTTCTAGCCCTTACGGTTCAAAAGTTATTAGCATAAACATGAGTACACATTTGGACAGATGGTGGCGCTAGAGGGATTGAGATAGAGACACCAAAATTGCTATGGTGACAGATCAGACCGTCCTCTATTAGTGTGCCAAATTTAAAAAATTTTTACCATACGGTTCTATGGGCTGCCATAGACTCCCATGGCGGAAGAAAAAAAGACGGGAACGGTTTCAATAGGTGCCTTCGCACCTTCGGTGCTTGGCCCCTAATAAAAAGGGCATAAAAAGGGTCTAAAAAGGCCTATAAAAAAAGACTATAGGGTCTGAGCGCTTGATTTTTGAGCTGCGGGTTGCAAAAACTTTATCAAGCATGGTGACATGTGCATCGGAGAGGTCAAAGGTCAATTTTTACATTTTCAGCTCATTTATCATGGAAAAGTGGTGGGGTTTTTTTTACCTTTTAAACTGGTATGCCTCTACTGATGGCCCGATCTCCGTCAAAGTTTGCACGCGTCTTTACAATAATGCGGCGCACATGCTCAGCCGATTTGGTGAAGTTCTGCGCAGTGCAGGCAATTTTTAGTCATTTAAATGTCATTTTGCATAGGATATTATAGAGCATTTTTTTCACCTTTATAACGGTTAAAGCGCCACGGCGGCCATAATAGTCTGCAAGCCTCTTTAGGGTCACGTGACGCATGCGCACGCGTGATTTCGTGAAGCTGTATGCAAATCAGGCAGGAAGAGGACCGCTTTCAGGCATTTAATGGGATTTTCCATAGAAATACATCATTGTGACTCCTTTTTAACTGTTATAGCGCCAACAAGTGGCCAATCGCCACGTCCTTTTTCACGCAGTCACAGAACGAGCTCTTACATATGCGTGCTGAGTTTGGTGAAAATACCTTGTTCCGTTCACGAGTTATAGCCAATTTAGTAAAAGTGGCTCCTCCCCCCTTCCAACGTTTTGGCGGCCCTTAGGGACCGTGAACCCAAATTTCCACTTTTTTTTAATAACTTTTGACAATCCGACTCCAGAAAATCTCGCTGCGCTGGTTTGGTTCCGGTCGGGCCAATAACCTAGGACTAGTTCGCAAAAGTAGGTTTTGCAAAAAATCCCAAATAGCCGAAAATTTTCCCATTCTGACGAGCAAATCCGAGGCATGCATTTTGTCCGTCTTGAGCCAAGGATTCCAGCGATATAAGGCACTCGAGGCTACGCCTTACGGTTGAGGAGTTATGAGCCGTTTCGTACTTTTGATCGCCGTTTCGTACTTTTGATCGCTGTAGCGCCCCCGTCAGGCCGATCGGGGCGAGCTTCGGTGACGTCTGTAGTCGTTGTGAGTACTACCAGCCCTGCAAGTTTCAAGTCTCTACGACGTACGGTTTGGTCTGCCTGATCAGTTTTAGCTGGAGAATGATGCATCATGGGAAAATGAACAGTTACAATAGGGTTTCAGCCTGACACCTGACTTTGATTGGATTTTACTACCCCTTACTATCAATATTTTGACATTTGGGCTCGCGATCGTGCCTAACGACCTATGTTTCCGAACTTCTGACGCTGGTTTCGTCTCGATCGGACTAGCGGTTTCGAAGATATCGGCAAAAAGGTTTAAACGCTAAATTACAACGGTGCACAAACCGTACGGCGAAACCTGGCAAGTGTGGTATCGTTGGACTCGGCAACGATTCAGGAGTCTAAGGAGATGAGTCTCGTGAAAATAAGTCAACCACACCCAAAGTTCTAAGCATTTTTAAAAAAAAATCTCCACTAGGTGGCGCTGTTTTGAAACTTGTCAGGCGACTTTGGGATATCGTGGTGATGACCCATACCGAGTTTCGTAACAATCCGTTCATGCGTTGATAAAATACAGCATTTTAGCACATAATTCAAGATGGCCGACAGCCAAAATGGTCGATATGGTAAAATTGGAAATCCGTCGACTTGGCATGACGTCCCGAATCTAACGAGACCACTTTCATGATATTTGGACAAACGGTTCAGCAAAGAAAAGCTAAAATAGCCCTTTTTCGTATCTCCAGACCAGTAGGTGGCACTGTGCCGAAACGCTGCAAGTAGCCTCAGGTCATGCTTGTGATGACATGTACCAAGTTTGGTTTGAACACAATAAAGCGTTGCGGAGATATTGCCTTAAGTGTGTTTTTGCAAACGTTATGTAAAATTTGTTCGCGCGTTTATCAAAAACAAATTAGATGAATCAACTTGATTTGTAAGATTTTTTGTCAATATTGTCTGAAGATGATCTGGTTCAATTTTCGTGCAAATCGGATGAACCGTCTAGGACGAGTTTGCAAAAGTAGGTTTTTCGGTTAATTGAAAATGGCGGGGAAATATTCAAGACGGAAAATGATGTCATAGGGTGCTATCGAATTGGCATGAGCTCAGAAATTAGAGGAAAAAAGAATTTGGTTTCTAGCCCTTACGGTTCAAAAGTTATTAGCATAAACATGAGTACACATTTGGACAGATGGTGGCGCTAGAGGGATTAAGATAGAGACACCAAAATTCCTATGGTGACAGATCAGACCGTCCTCTATTAGTGTGCCAAATTTCACAATTTTTTACCATACGGTTCTATGGGCTGCCATAGACTCCCATGGCGGAAGAAAAAAAGACGGGAACGGTTTCAATAGGTGCCTTCGCACCTTCGGTGCTTGGCCCCTAATAAAAAGGGCATAAAAAGGGTCTAAAAAGGCCTATAAAAAAAAGACTATAGGGTCTGAGCGCTTGATTTTTGAGCTGCGGGTTGCAAAAACTTTATCAAGCATGGTGACATGTGCATCGGAGAGGTCAAAGGTCAATTTTTACATTTTCAGCTCATTTATCATGGAAAAGTGGTGGGGGTTTTTTTACCTTTTAAACTGGTATGCCTCTACTGATGGCCCGATCTCCGTCAAAGTTTGCACGCGTCTTTACAATAATGCGGCGCACATGCTCAGCCGATTTGGTGAAGTTCTGCGCAGTGCAGGCAATTTTTAGTCATTTAAATGTCATTTTGCATAGGATATTATAGAGCATTTTTTTTCACCTTTATAACGGTTAAAGCGCCACGGCGGCCATAATAGTCTGCAAGCCTCTTTAGGGTCACGTGACGCATGCGCACGCGTGATTTCGTGAAGCTGTATGCAAATCAGGCAGGAAGAGGGCCGCTTTCAGGCATTTAATGGGATTTTCCATAGAAATACATCATTGTGACTCATTTTTAACCGTTATAGCGCCAACAAGTGGCCAATCGCCACGTCCTTTTTCACGCAGTCACAGAACGAGCTCTTACAAATGCGTGCTGAGTTTGGTGAAAATACCTCGTTCCGTTCACGAGTTATAGCCAATTTAGTAAAAGTGGCTCCTCCCCCCTTCCAACGTTTTGGCGGCCCTTAGGGACCGTGAACCCAAATTTCCACTTTTTTTTATAACTTTTGACAATCCGACTCCAGAAAATCTCGCTGCGCTGGTTTGGTTCCGGTCGGGCCAATAACCTAGGACTAGTTCGCAAAAGTAGGTTTTGCAAAAAATCCCAAATAGCCGAAAATTTTCCCACTCTGAGGGGAAATCCGAGGCATGCATTTTGTCCGTCTTGAGCCAAGGATTCCAGCGATATAAGGCACTCGAGGCTACGCCTTACGGTTGAGGAGTTATGAGCCGTTTCGTACTTTTGATCGCCGTTTCGTACTTTTGATCGCTGTAGCGCCCCCGTCAGGCCGATCGGGGCGGGCTTCGGTGACGTCTGTAGTCGTTATGAGTACTACCAGCCCTGCAAGTTTCAAGTCTCTACGACGTACGGTTTGGTCTGCCTGATCAGTTTTAGCTGGAGAATGATGCATCATGGGAAAATGAACAGTTACAATAGGGTTTCAGCCTGACACCTGACTTTGATTGGATTTTACTACCCCTTACTATCAATATTTTGACATTTGGGCTCGCGATCGTGCCTAACGACCTATGTTTCCGAACTTCTGACGCTGGTTTCGTCTCGATCGGACTAGCGGTTTCGAAGATATCGGCAAAAAGGTTTAAACGCTAAATTACAACGGTGCACAAACCGCACGGCGAAACCTGGCAAGTGTGGTATCGTTGGACTCGGCAACGATTCAGGAGTCTAAGGAGATGAGTCTCGTGAAAATAAGTCAACCACACCCAAAGTTCTAAGCATTTTTTTAAAAAAAATCTCCACTATGTGGCGCTGTTTTGAAACTTGTCAGGCGACTTTGGGATATTGTGGTGATGACCCATACCGAGTTTCGTAACAATCCGTTCATGCGTTGATAAAATACAGCATTTTAGCACATAATTCAAGATGGCCGACAGCCAAAATGGCCGATATGGTAAAATTGGATATCCGTCGACTCGGCATGACGTCCCGAATCTAACGAGACCACTTTCATGATATTTGGACAAACGGTTCAGCAAAGAAAAGCTAAAATAGCCTTTTTTCGTATCTCCAGACCAGTAGGTGGCACTGTGCCGAAACGCTGCAAGTAGCCTCAGGTCATGCTTGTGATGACATGTACCAAGTTTGGTTTGAACACAATAAAGCGTTGCGGAGATATTGCCTTAAGTGTGTTTTTGCAAACGTTATGTAAAATTTGTTCGCGCGTTTATCAAAAACGATTAGATGAATCAACTTGATTTGTAAGATTTTTTGTCAATGTTGTCTGAAGATGATCTGGTTCAATTTTCGTGCAAATCGGATTAACCGTCTAGGACGAGTTCGCAAAAGTAGGTTTTTCGGTTAATTGAAAATGGCGGGAAAATATTCAAGACGGAAAATGACGTCATAGGGTGCTATCAAATTGGCATGAGCTCAGAAATTAGAGGAAAAAAGAATTTCGTTTCTAGCCCTTACGGTTCAAAAGTTATTAGCATAAACATGAGTACACATTTGGACAGATGGTGGCGCTAGAGGGATTGAGATAGAGACACCAAAATTGCTATGGTGACAGATCAGACCGTCCTCTATTAGTGTGCCAAATTTCAAATTTTTTTACCATACGGTTCTATGGGCTGCCATAGACTCCCATGGCGGAAGAAAAAAAGACGGGAACGGTTTCAATAGGTGCCTTTGCACCTTCGGTGCTTGGCCCCTAATAAAAAGGGCATAAAAAGGGTCTAAAAAAGCCTATAAAAAAAAGACTATAGGGTCTGAGCGCTTGATTTTTGAGCTGCGGGTTGCAAAAACTTTATCAAGCATGGTGACATGTGCATCGGAGAGGTCAAAGGTCAATTTTTACATTTTCAGCTCATTTATCATGGAAAAGTGGTGGGGTTTTTTTTACCTTTTAAACTGGTATGCCTCTACTGATGGCCCGATCTCCGTCAAAGTTTGCACGCGTCTTTACAATAATGCGGCGCACATGCTCAGCCGATTTGGTGAAGTTCTGCGCAGTGCAGGCAATTTTTAGTCATTTAAATGTCATTTTGCATAGGATATTATAGAGCATTTTTTTCACCTTTATAACGGTTAAAGCGCCACGGCGGCCATAATAGTCTGCAAGCCTCTTTAGGGTCACGTGACGCATGCGCACGCGTGATTTCGTGAAGCTGTATGCAAATCAGGCAGGAAGAGGGCCGCTTTCAGGCATTTAATGGGATTTTCCATAGAAATACATCATTGTGACTCCTTTTTAACTGTTATAGCGCCAACAAGTGGCCAATCGCCACGTCCTTTTTCACGCAGTCACAGAACGAGCTCTTACATATGCGTGCTGAGTTTGGTGAAAATACCTTGTTCCGTTCACGAGTTATAGCCAATTTAGTAAAAGTGGCTCCTCCCCCCTTCCAACGTTTTGGCGGCCCTTAGGGACCGTGAACCCAAATTTCCACTTTTTTTTAATAACTTTTGACAATCCGACTCCAGAAAATCTCGCTGCGCTGGTTTGGTTCCGGTCGGGCCAATAACCTAGGACTAGTTCGCAAAAGTAGGTTTTGCAAAAAATCCCAAATAGCCGAAAATTTTCCCATTCTGACGAGCAAATCCGAGGCATGCATTTTGTCCGTCTTGAGCCAAGGATTCCAGCGATATAAGGCACTCGAGGCTACGCCTTACGGTTGAGGAGTTATGAGCCGTTTCGTACTTTTGATCGTCGTTTCGTACTTTTGATCGCTGTAGCGCCCCCGTCAGGCCGATCGGGGCGGGCTTCGGTGACGTCTGTAGTCGTTGTGAGTACTACCAGCCCTGCAAGTTTCAAGTCTCTACGACGTACGGTTTGGTCTGCCTGATCAGTTTTAGCTGGAGAATGATGCATCATGGGAAAATGAACAGTTACAATAGGGTTTCAGCCTGACACCTGACTTTGATTGGATTTTACTACCCCTTACTATCAATATTTTGACATTTGGGCTCGCGATCGTGCGTAACGACCTATGTTTTCGAACTTCAGACGCTGGTTTCGTCTCGATCGGACTAGCGGTTTCGAAGATATCGGCAAAAAGGTTTAAACGCTAAATTACAACGGTGCACAAACCGCACGGCGAAACCTGGCAAGTGTGGTATCGTTGGACTCGGCAACGATTCAGGAGTCTAAGGAGATGAGTCTCGTGAAAATAAGTCAACCACACCCAAAGTTCTAAGCATTTTTTAAAAAAAATCTCCACTATGTGGCGCTGTTTTGAAACTTGTCAGGCGACTTTGGGATATTGTGGTGATGACCCATACCGAGTTTCGTAACAATCCGTTCATGCGTTGATAAAATACAGCATTTTAGCACATAATTCAAGATGGCCGACAGCCAAAATGGCCGATATGGTAAAATTGGATATCCGTCGACTCGGCATGACGTCCCGAATCTAACGAGACCACTTTCATGATAATTGGACAAACGGTTCAGCAAAGAAAAGCTAAAATAGCCTTTTTTCGTATCTCCAGACCAGTAGGTGGCACTGTGCCGAAACGCTGCAAGTAGCCTCAGGTCATGCTTGTGATGACATGTACCAAGTTTGGTTTGAACACAATAAAGCGTTGCGGAGATATTGCCTTAAGTGTGTTTTTGCAAACGTTATGTAAAATTTGTTCGCGCGTTTATCAAAAACGATTAGATGAATCAACTTGATTTGTAAGATTTTTTGTCAATGTTGTCTGAAGATGATCTGGTTCAATTTTCGTGCAAATCGGATTAACCGTCTAGGACGAGTTCGCAAAAGTAGGTTTTTCGGTTAATTGAAAATGGCGGGAAAATATTCAAGACGGAAAATGACGTCATAGGGTGCTATCGAATTGGCATGAGCTCAGAAATTAGAGGAAAAAAGAATTTCGTTTCTAGCCCTTACGGTTCAAAAGTTATTAGCATAAACATGAGTACACATTTGGACAGATGGTGGCGCTAGAGGGATTGAGATAGAGACACCAAAATTGCTATGGTGACAGATCAGACCGTCCTCTATTAGTGTGCCAAATTTCAAATTTTTTTACCATACGGTTCTATGGGCTGCCATAGACTCCCATGGCGGAAGAAAAAAAGACGGGAACGGTTTCAATAGGTGCCTTTGCACCTTCGGTGCTTGGCCCCTAATAAAAAGGGCATAAAAAGGGTCTAAAAAAGCCTATAAAAAAAAGACTATAGGGTCTGAGCGCTTGATTTTTGAGCTGCGGGTTGCAAAAACTTTATCAAGCATGGTGACATGTGCATCGGAGAGGTCAAAGGTCAATTTTTACATTTTCAGCTCATTTATCATGGAAAAGTGGTGGGGTTTTTTTTACCTTTTAAACTGGTATGCCTCTACTGATGGCCCGATCTCCGTCAAAGTTTGCACGCGTCTTTACAATAATGCGGCGCACATGCTCAGCCGATTTGGTGAAGTTCTGCGCAGTGCAGGCAATTTTTAGTCATTTAAATGTCATTTTGCATAGGATATTATAGAGCATTTTTTTCACCTTTATAACGGTTAAAGCGCCACGGCGGCCATAATAGTCTGCAAGCCTCTTTAGGGTCACGTGACGCATGCGCACGCGTGATTTCGTGAAGCTGTATGCAAATCAGGCAGGAAGAGGGCCGCTTTCAGGCATTTAATGGGATTTTCCATAGAAATACATCATTGTGACTCCTTTTTAACTGTTATAGCGCCAACAAGTGGCCAATCGCCACGTCCTTTTTCACGCAGTCACAGAACGAGCTCTTACATATGCGTGCTGAGTTTGGTGAAAATACCTTGTTCCGTTCACGAGTTATAGCCAATTTAGTAAAAGTGGCTCCTCCCCCCTTCCAACGTTTTGGCGGCCCTTAGGGACCGTGAACCCAAATTTCCACTTTTTTTTAATAACTTTTGACAATCCGACTCCAGAAAATCTCGCTGCGCTGGTTTGGTTCCGGTCGGGCCAATAACCTAGGACTAGTTCGCAAAAGTAGGTTTTGCAAAAAATCCCAAATAGCCGAAAATTTTCCCATTCTGACGAGCAAATCCGAGG
This sequence comes from Gobio gobio, assembly GCF_949357685.1. NCBI lineage: Eukaryota > Metazoa > Chordata > Actinopteri > Cypriniformes > Gobionidae > Gobio > Gobio gobio. Next base: position 21,437,799 of record NC_137115.1, on the reverse strand, counting down.
CATGCATTTTGTCCGTCTTGAGCCAAGGATTCCAGCGATATAAGGCACTCGAGGCTACGCCTTACGGTTGAGGAGTTATGAGCCGTTTCGTACTTTTGATCGTCGTTTCGTACTTTTGATCGCTGTAGCGCCCCCGTCAGGCCGATCGGGGCGGGCTTCGGTGACGTCTGTAGTCGTTGTGAGTACTACCAGCCCTGCAAGTTTCAAGTCTCTACGACGTACGGTTTGGTCTGCCTGATCAGTTTTAGCTGGAGAATGATGCATCATGGGAAAATGAACAGTTACAATAGGGTTTCAGCCTGACACCTGACTTTGATTGGATTTTACTACCCCTTACTATCAATATTTTGACATTTGGGCTCGCGATCGTGCGTAACGACCTATGTTTTCGAACTTCAGACGCTGGTTTCGTCTCGATCGGACTAGCGGTTTCGAAGATATCGGCAAAAAGGTTTAAACGCTAAATTACAACGGTGCACAAACCGCACGGCGAAACCTGGCAAGTGTGGTATCGTTGGACTCGGCAACGATTCAGGAGTCTAAGGAGATGAGTCTCGTGAAAATAAGTCAACCACACCCAAAGTTCTAAGCATTTTTTAAAAAAAATCTCCACTATGTGGCGCTGTTTTGAAACTTGTCAGGCGACTTTGGGATATTGTGGTGATGACCCATACCGAGTTTCGTAACAATCCGTTCATGCGTTGATAAAATACAGCATTTTAGCACATAATTCAAGATGGCCGACAGCCAAAATGGCCGATATGGTAAAATTGGATATCCGTCGACTCGGCATGACGTCCCGAATCTAACGAGACCACTTTCATGATAATTGGACAAACGGTTCAGCAAAGAAAAGCTAAAATAGCCTTTTTTCGTATCTCCAGACCAGTAGGTGGCACTGTGCCGAAACGCTGCAAGTAGCCTCAGGTCATGCTTGTGATGACATGTACCAAGTTTGGTTTGAACACAATAAAGCGTTGCGGAGATATTGCCTTAAGTGTGTTTTTGCAAACGTTATGTAAAATTTGTTCGCGCGTTTATCAAAAACGATTAGATGAATCAACTTGATTTGTAAGATTTTTTGTCAATGTTGTCTGAAGATGATCTGGTTCAATTTTCGTGCAAATCGGATTAACCGTCTAGGACGAGTTCGCAAAAGTAGGTTTTTTGGTTAATTGAAAATGGCGGGAAAATATTCAAGACGGAAAATGACGTCATAGGGTGCTATCGAATTGGCATGAGCTCAGAAATTAGAGGAAAAAAGAATTTCGTTTCTAGCCCTTACGGTTCAAAAGTTATTAGCATAAACATGAGTACACATTTGGACAGATGGTGGCGCTAGAGGGATTGAGATAGAGACACCAAAATTGCTATGGTGACAGATCAGACCGTCCTCTATTAGTGTGCCAAATTTAAAAAAAATTTACCATACGGTTCTATGGGCTGCCATAGACTCCCATGGCGGAAGAAAAAAAGACGGGAACGGTTTCAATAGGTGCCTTCGCACCTTCGGTGCTTGGCCCCTAATAAAAAGGGCATAAAAAGGGTCTAAAAAGGCCTATAAAAAAAGACTATAGGGTCTGAGCGCTTGATTTTTGAGCTGCGGGTTGCAAAAACTTTATCAAGCATGGTGACATGTGCATCGGAGAGGTCAAAGGTCAATTTTTACATTTTCAGCTCATTTATCATGGAAAAGTGGTGGGGTTTTTTTTACCTTTTAAACTGGTATGCCTCTACTGATGGCCCGATCTCCGTCAAAGTTTGCACGCGTCTTTACAATAATGCGGCGCACATGCTCAGCCGATTTGGTGAAGTTCTGCGCAGTGCAGGCAATTTTTAGTCATTTAAATGTCATTTTGCATAGGATATTATAGAGCATTTTTTTCACCTTTATAACGGTTAAAGCGCCACGGCGGCCATAATAGTCTGCAAGCCTCTTTAGGGTCACGTGACGCATGCGCACGCGTGATTTCGTGAAGCTGTATGCAAATCAGGCAGGAAGAGGACCGCTTTCAGGCATTTAATGGGATTTTCCATAGAAATACATCATTGTGACTCCTTTTTAACTGTTATAGCGCCAACAAGTGGCCAATCGCCACGTCCTTTTTCACGCAGTCACAGAACGAGCTCTTACATATGCGTGCTGAGTTTGGTGAAAATACCTTGTTCCGTTCACGAGTTATAGCCAATTTAGTAAAAGTGGCTCCTCCCCCCTTCCAACGTTTTGGCGGCCCTTAGGGACCGTGAACCCAAATTTCCACTTTTTTTTAATAACTTTTGACAATCCGACTCCAGAAAATCTCGCTGCGCTGGTTTGGTTCCGGTCGGGCCAATAACCTAGGACTAGTTCGCAAAAGTAGGTTTTGCAAAAAATCCCAAATAGCCGAAAATTTTCCCATTCTGACGAGCAAATCCGAGGCATGCATTTTGTCCGTCTTGAGCCAAGGATTCCAGCGATATAAGGCACTCGAGGCTACGCCTTACGGTTGAGGAGTTATGAGCCGTTTCGTACTTTTGATCGCCGTTTCGTACTTTTGATCGCTGTAGCGCCCCCGTCAGGCCGATCGGGGCGAGCTTCGGTGACGTCTGTAGTCGTTGTGAGTACTACCAGCCCTGCAAGTTTCAAGTCTCTACGACGTACGGTTTGGTCTGCCTGATCAGTTTTAGCTGGAGAATGATGCATCATGGGAAAATGAACAGTTACAATAGGGTTTCAGCCTGACACCTGACTTTGATTGGATTTTACTACCCCTTACTATCAATATTTTGACATTTGGGCTCGCGATCGTGCCTAACGACCTATGTTTCCGAACTTCTGACGCTGGTTTCGTCTCGATCGGACTAGCGGTTTCGAAGATATCGGCAAAAAGGTTTAAACGCTAAATTACAACGGTGCACAAACCGTACGGCGAAACCTGGCAAGTGTGGTATCGTTGGACTCGGCAACGATTCAGGAGTCTAAGGAGATGAGTCTCGTGAAAATAAGTCAACCACACCCAAAGTTCTAAGCATTTTTAAAAAAAAATCTCCACTAGGTGGCGCTGTTTTGAAACTTGTCAGGCGACTTTGGGATATCGTGGTGATGACCCATACCGAGTTTCGTAACAATCCGTTCATGCGTTGATAAAATACAGCATTTTAGCACATAATTCAAGATGGCCGACAGCCAAAATGGTCGATATGGTAAAATTGGAAATCCGTCGACTTGGCATGACGTCCCGAATCTAACGAGACCACTTTCATGATATTTGGACAAACGGTTCAGCAAAGAAAAGCTAAAATAGCCCTTTTTCGTATCTCCAGACCAGTAGGTGGCACTGTGCCGAAACGCTGCAAGTAGCCTCAGGTCATGCTTGTGATGACATGTACCAAGTTTGGTTTGAACACAATAAAGCGTTGCGGAGATATTGCCTTAAGTGTGTTTTTGCAAACGTTATGTAAAATTTGTTCGCGCGTTTATCAAAAACAAATTAGATGAATCAACTTGATTTGTAAGATTTTTTGTCAATATTGTCTGAAGATGATCTGGTTCAATTTTCGTGCAAATCGGATGAACCGTCTAGGACGAGTTTGCAAAAGTAGGTTTTTCGGTTAATTGAAAATGGCGGGGAAATATTCAAGACGGAAAATGATGTCATAGGGTGCTATCGAATTGGCATGAGCTCAGAAATTAGAGGAAAAAAGAATTTGGTTTCTAGCCCTTACGGTTCAAAAGTTATTAGCATAAACATGAGTACACATTTGGACAGATGGTGGCGCTAGAGGGATTAAGATAGAGACACCAAAATTCCTATGGTGACAGATCAGACCGTCCTCTATTAGTGTGCCAAATTTCACAATTTTTTACCATACGGTTCTATGGGCTGCCATAGACTCCCATGGCGGAAGAAAAAAAGACGGGAACGGTTTCAATAGGTGCCTTCGCACCTTCGGTGCTTGGCCCCTAATAAAAAGGGCATAAAAAGGGTCTAAAAAGGCCTATAAAAAAAAGACTATAGGGTCTGAGCGCTTGATTTTTGAGCTGCGGGTTGCAAAAACTTTATCAAGCATGGTGACATGTGCATCGGAGAGGTCAAAGGTCAATTTTTACATTTTCAGCTCATTTATCATGGAAAAGTGGTGGGGTTTTTTTTACCTTTTAAACTGGTATGCCTCTACTGATGGCCCGATCTCCGTCAAAGTTTGCACGCGTCTTTACAATAATGCGGCGCACATGCTCAGCCGATTTGGTGAAGTTCTGCGCAGTGCAGGCAATTTTTAGTCATTTAAATGTCATTTTGCATAGGATATTATAGAGCATTTTTTTTCACCTTTATAACGGTTAAAGCGCCACGGCGGCCATAATAGTCTGCAAGCCTCTTTAGGGTCACGTGACGCATGCGCACGCGTGATTTCGTGAAGCTGTATGCAAATCAGGCAGGAAGAGGGCCGCTTTCAGGCATTTAATGGGATTTTCCATAGAAATACATCATTGTGACTCATTTTTAACCGTTATAGCGCCAACAAGTGGCCAATCGCCACGTCCTTTTTCACGCAGTCACAGAACGAGCTCTTACAAATGCGTGCTGAGTTTGGTGAAAATACCTCGTTCCGTTCACGAGTTATAGCCAATTTAGTAAAAGTGGCTCCTCCCCCCTTCCAACGTTTTGGCGGCCCTTAGGGACCGTGAACCCAAATTTCCACTTTTTTTTATAACTTTTGACAATCCGACTCCAGAAAATCTCGCTGCGCTGGTTTGGTTCCGGTCGGGCCAATAACCTAGGACTAGTTCGCAAAAGTAGGTTTTGCAAAAAATCCCAAATAGCCGAAAATTTTCCCACTCTGACGAGAAAATCCGAGGCATGCATTTTGTCCGTCTTGAGCCAAGGATTCCAGCGATATAAGGCACTCGAGGCTACGCCTTACGGTTGAGGAGTTATGAGCCGTTTCGTACTTTTGATCGCCGTTTCGTACTTTTGATCGCTGTAGCGCCCCCGTCAGGCCGATCGGGGCGGGCTTCGGTGACGTCTGTAGTCGTTATGAGTACTACCAGCCCTGCAAGTTTCAAGTCTCTACGACGTACGGTTTGGTCTGCCTGATCAGTTTTAGCTGGAGAATGATGCATCATGGGAAAATGAACAGTTACAATAGGGTTTCAGCCTGACACCTGACTTTGATTGGATTTTACTACCCCTTACTATCAATATTTTGACATTTGGGCTCGCGATCGTGCCTAACGACCTATGTTTCCGAACTTCTGACGCTGGTTTCGTCTCGATCGGACTAGCGGTTTCGAAGATATCGGCAAAAAGGTTTAAACGCTAAATTACAACGGTGCACAAACCGCACGGCAAAACCTGGCAAGTGTGGTATCGTTGGACTCGGCAACGATTCAGGAGTCTAAGGAGATGAGTCTCGTGAAAATAAGTCAACCACACCCAAAGTTCTAAGCATTTTTTTAAAAAAAATCTCCACTATGTGGCGCTGTTTTGAAACTTGTCAGGCGACTTTGGGATATTGTGGTGATGACCCATACCGAGTTTCGTAACAATCCGTTCATGCGTTGATAAAATACAGCATTTTAGCACATAATTCAAGATGGCCGACAGCCAAAATGGCCGATATGGTAAAATTGGATATCCGTCGACTCGGCATGACGTCCCGAATCTAACGAGACCACTTTCATGATATTTGGACAAACGGTTCAGCAAAGAAAAGCTAAAATAGCCTTTTTTCGTATCTCCAGACCAGTAGGTGGCACTGTGCCGAAACGCTGCAAGTAGCCTCAGGTCATGCTTGTGATGACATGTACCAAGTTTGGTTTGAACACAATAAAGCGTTGCGGAGATATTGCCTTAAGTGTGTTTTTGCAAACGTTATGTAAAATTTGTTCGCGCGTTTATCAAAAACGATTAGATGAATCAACTTGATTTGTAAGATTTTTTGTCAATGTTGTCTGAAGATGATCTGGTTCAATTTTCGTGCAAATCGGATTAACCGTCTAGGACGAGTTCGCAAAAGTAGGTTTTTCGGTTAATTGAAAATGGCGGGAAAATATTCAAGACGGAAAATGACGTCATAGGGTGCTATCAAATTGGCATGAGCTCAGAAATTAGAGGAAAAAAGAATTTCGTTTCTAGCCCTTACGGTTCAAAAGTTATTAGCATAAACATGAGTACACATTTGGACAGATGGTGGCGCTAGAGGGATTGAGATAGAGACACCAAAATTGCTATGGTGACAGATCAGACCGTCCTCTATTAGTGTGCCAAATTTCAAATTTTTTTACCATACGGTTCTATGGGCTGCCATAGACTCCCATGGCGGAAGAAAAAAAGACGGGAACGGTTTCAATAGGTGCCTTTGCACCTTCGGTGCTTGGCCCCTAATAAAAAGGGCATAAAAAGGGTCTAAAAAAGCCTATAAAAAAAAGACTATAGGGTCTGAGCGCTTGATTTTTGAGCTGCGGGTTGCAAAAACTTTATCAAGCATGGTGACATGTGCATCGGAGAGGTCAAAGGTCAATTTTTACATTTTCAGCTCATTTATCATGGAAAAGTGGTGGGGTTTTTTTTACCTTTTAAACTGGTATGCCTCTACTGATGGCCCGATCTCCGTCAAAGTTTGCACGCGTCTTTACAATAATGCGGCGCACATGCTCAGCCGATTTGGTGAAGTTCTGCGCAGTGCAGGCAATTTTTAGTCATTTAAATGTCATTTTGCATAGGATATTATAGAGCATTTTTTTCACCTTTATAACGGTTAAAGCGCCACGGCGGCCATAATAGTCTGCAAGCCTCTTTAGGGTCACGTGACGCATGCGCACGCGTGATTTCGTGAAGCTGTATGCAAATCAGGCAGGAAGAGGGCCGCTTTCAGGCATTTAATGGGATTTTCCATAGAAATACATCATTGTGACTCCTTTTTAACTGTTATAGCGCCAACAAGTGGCCAATCGCCACGTCCTTTTTCACGCAGTCACAGAACGAGCTCTTACATATGCGTGCTGAGTTTGGTGAAAATACCTTGTTCCGTTCACGAGTTATAGCCAATTTAGTAAAAGTGGCTCCTCCCCCCTTCCAACGTTTTGGCGGCCCTTAGGGACCGTGAACCCAAATTTCCACTTTTTTTTAATAACTTTTGACAATCCGACTCCAGAAAATCTCGCTGCGCTGGTTTGGTTCCGGTCGGGCCAATAACCTAGGACTAGTTCGCAAAAGTAGGTTTTGCAAAAAATCCCAAATAGCCGAAAATTTTCCCATTCTGACGAGCAAATCCGAGGCATGCATTTTGTCCGTCTTGAGCCAAGGATTCCAGCGATATAAGGCACTCGAGGCTACGCCTTACGGTTGAGGAGTTATGAGCCGTTTCGTACTTTTGATCGTCGTTTCGTACTTTTGATCGCTGTAGCGCCCCCGTCAGGCCGATCGGGGCGGGCTTCGGTGACGTCTGTAGTCGTTGTGAGTACTACCAGCCCTGCAAGTTTCAAGTCTCTACGACGTACGGTTTGGTCTGCCTGATCAGTTTTAGCTGGAGAATGATGCATCATGGGAAAATGAACAGTTACAATAGGGTTTCAGCCTGACACCTGACTTTGATTGGATTTTACTACCCCTTACTATCAATATTTTGACATTTGGGCTCGCGATCGTGCGTAACGACCTATGTTTTCGAACTTCAGACGCTGGTTTCGTCTCGATCGGACTAGCGGTTTCGAAGATATCGGCAAAAAGGTTTAAACGCTAAATTACAACGGTGCACAAACCGCACGGCGAAACCTGGCAAGTGTGGTATCGTTGGACTCGGCAACGATTCAGGAGTCTAAGGAGATGAGTCTCGTGAAAATAAGTCAACCACACCCAAAGTTCTAAGCATTTTTTAAAAAAAATCTCCACTATGTGGCGCTGTTTTGAAACTTGTCAGGCGACTTTGGGATATTGTGGTGATGACCCATACCGAGTTTCGTAACAATCCGTTCATGCGTTGATAAAATACAGCATTTTAGCACATAATTCAAGATGGCCGACAGCCAAAATGGCCGATATGGTAAAATTGGATATCCGTCGACTCGGCATGACGTCCCGAATCTAACGAGACCACTTTCATGATATTTGGACAAACGGTTCAGCAAAGAAAAGCTAAAATAGCCTTTTTTCGTATCTCCAGACCAGTAGGTGGCACTGTGCCGAAACGCTGCAAGTAGCCTCAGGTCATGCTTGTGATGACATGTACCAAGTTTGGTTTGAACACAATAAAGCGTTGCGGAGATATTGCCTTAAGTGTGTTTTTGCAAACGTTATGTAAAATTTGTTCGCGCGTTTATCAAAAATGATTAGATGAATCAACTTGATTTGTAAGATTTTTTGTCAATGTTGTCTGAAGATGATCTGGTTCAATTTTCGTGCAAATCGGATGAACCGTCTAGGACGAGTTCGCAAAAGTAGGTTTTTCGGTTAATTGAAAATGGCGGGAAAATATTCAAGACGGAAAATGACGTCATAGGGTGCTATCGAATTGGCATGAGCTCAGAAATTAGAGGAAAAAAGAATTTCGTTTCTAGCCCTTACGGTTCAAAAGTTATTAGCATAAACATGAGTACACATTTGGACAGATGGTGGCGCTAGAGGGATTGAGATAGAGACACCAAAATTGCTATGGTGACAGATCAGACCGTCCTCTATTAGTGTGCCAAATTTCAATTTTTTTTACCATACGGTTCTATGGGCTGCCATAGACTCCCATGGCGGAAGAAAAAAAGACGGGAACGGTTTTAATAGGTGCCTTTGCACCTTCGGTGCTTGGCCCCTAATAAAAAGGGCATAAAAAGGGTCTAAAAAGGCCTATAAAAAAAAGACTATAGGGTCTGAGCGCTTGATTTTTGAGCTGCGGGTTGCAAAAACTTTATCAAGCATGGTGACATGTGCATCGGAGAGGTCAAAGGTCAATTTTTACATTTTCAGCTCATTTATCATGGAAAAGTGGTGGTTTTTTTTTTACCTTTTAAACTGGTATGCCTCTACTGATGGCCCGATCTCCGTCAAAGTTTGCACGCGTCTTTACAATAATGCGGCGCACATGCTCAGCCGATTTGGTGAAGTTCTGCGCAGTGCAGGCAATTTTTAGTCATTTAAATGTCATTTTGCATAGGATATTATAGAGCATTTTTTTTCACCTTTATAACGGTTAAAGCGCCACGGCGGCCATAATAGTCTGCAAGCCTCTTTAGGGTCACGTGACGCATGCGCACGCGTGATTTCGTGAAGCTGTATGCAAATCAGGCAGGAAGAGGGCCGCTTTCAGGCATTTAATGGGATTTTCCATAGAAATACATAATTGTGACTTCTTTTTAACCGTTATAGCGCCAACAAGTGGCCAATCGCCACGTCCTTTTTCACGCAGTCACAGAACGAGCTCTTACATATGCGTGCTGAATTTGGTGAAAATACCTCGTTCCGTTCACGAGTTATAGCCAATTTAGTAAAAGTGGCTCCTCCCCCCTTCCAACGTTTTGGCGGCCCTTAGGGACCGTGAACCCAAATTTCCCCTTTTTTTTATAACTTTTGACAATCCGACTCCAGAAAATCTCGCTGCGCTGGTTTGGTTCCGGTCGGGCCAATAACCTAGGACTAGTTCGCAAAAGTAGGTTTTGCAAAAAATCCCAAATAGCCGAAAATTTTCCCACTCTGACGAGAAAATCCGAGGCATGCATTTTGTCCGTCTTGAGCCAAGGATTCCAGCGATATAAGGCACTCGAGGCTACGCCTTACTGTTGAGGAGTTATGAGCCGTTTCGTACTTTTGATCGCCGTTTCGTACTTTTGATCGCTGTAGCGCCCCCGTCAGGCCGATCGGGGCGGGCTTCGGTGACGTCTGTAGTCGTTGTGAGTACTACCAGCCCTGCAAGTTTCAAGTCTCTACGACGTACGGTTTGGTCTGCCTGATCAGTTTTAGCTGGAGAATGATGCATCATGGGAAAATGAACAGTTACAATAGGGTTTCAGCCTGACACCTGACTTTGATTGGATTTTACTACCCCTTACTATCAATATTTTGACATTTGGGCTCGCGATCGTGCCTAACGACCTATGTTTCCGAACTTCTGACGCTGGTTTCGTCTCGATCGGACTAGCGGTTTCGAAGATATCGGCAAAAAGGTTTAAACGCTAAATTACAACGGTGCACAAACCGCACGGCGAAACCTGGCAAGTGTGGTATCGTTGGACTCGGCAACGATTCAGGAGTCTAAGGAGATGAGTCTCGTGAAAATAAGTCAACCACACCCAAAGTTCTAAGCATTTTTAAAAAAAAATCTCCACTATGTGGCGCTGTTTTGAAACTTGTCAGGCGACTTTGGGATATTGTGGTGATGACCCATACCGAGTTTCGTAACAATCCGTTCATGCGTTGATAAAATACAGCATTTTAGCACATAATTCAAGATGGCCGACAGCCAAAATGGCCGATATGGTAAAATTGGATATCCGTCGACTCGGCATGACGTCCCGAATCTAACGAGACCACTTTCATGATATTTGGACAAACGGTTCAGCAAAGAAAAGCTAAAATAGCCTTTTTTCGTATCTCCAGACCAGTAGGTGGCACTGTGCCGAAACGCTGCAAGTAGCCTCAGGTCATGCTTGTGATGACATGTACCAAGTTTGGTTTGAACACAATAAAGCGTTGCGGAGATATTGCCTTAAGTGTGTTTTTGCAAACGTTATGTAAAATTTGTTCGCGCGTTTATCAAAAACGATTAGATGAATCAACTTGATTTGTAAGATTTTTTGTCAATGTTGTCTGAAGATGATCTGGTTCAATTTTCGTGCAAATCGGATGAACCGTCTAGGACGAGTTCGCAAAAGTAGGTTTTTCGGTTAATTGAAAATGGCGGGAAAATATTCAAGACGGAAAATGACGTCATAGGGTGCTATCGAATTGGCATGAGCTCAGAAATTAGAGGAAAAAAGAATTTCGTTTCTAGCCCTTACGGTTCAAAAGTTATTAGCATAAACATGAGTACACATTTGGACAGATGGTGGCGCTAGAGGGATTGAGATAGAGACACCAAAATTGCTATGGTGACAGATCAGACCGTCCTCTATTAGTGTGCCAAATTTCAAATTTTTTTACCATACGGTTCTATGGGCTGCCATAGACTCCCATGGCGGAAGAAAAAAAGACGGGAACGGTTTTAATAGGTGCCTTTGCACCTTCGGTGCTTGGCCCCTAATAAAAAGGGCATAAAAAGGGTCTAAAAAGGCCTATAAAAAAAAGACTATAGGGTCTGAGCGCTTGATTTTTGAGCTGCGGGTTGCAAAAACTTTATCAAGCATGGTGACATGTGCATCGGAGAGGTCAAAGGTCAATTTTTACATTTTCAGCTCATTTATCATGGAAAAGTGGTGGTTTTTTTTTTACCTTTTAAACTGGTATGCCTCTACTGATGGCCCGATCTCCGTCAAAGTTTGCACGCGTCTTTACAATAATGCGGCGCACATGCTCAGCCGATTTGGTGAAGTTCTGCGCAGTGCAGGCAATTTTTAGTCATTTAAATGTCATTTTGCATAGGATATTATAGAGCATTTTTTTTCACCTTTATAACGGTTAAAGCGCCACGGCGGCCATAATAGTCTGCAAGCCTCTTTAGGGTCACGTGACGCATGCGCACGCGTGATTTCGTGAAGCTGTATGCAAATCAGGCAGGAAGAGGGCCGCTTTCAGGCATTTAATGGGATTTTCCATAGAAATACATAATTGTGACTCCTTTTTAACCGTTATAGCGCCAACAAGTGGCCAATCGCCACGTCCTTTTTCACGCAGTCACAGAACGAGCTCTTACATATGCGTGCTGAGTTTGGTGAAAATACCTCGTTCCGTTCACGAGTTATAGCCAATTTAGTAAAAGTGGCTCCTCCCCCCTTCCAACGTTTTGGCGGCCCTTAGGGACCGTGAACCCAAATTTCCCCTTTTTTTTATAACTTTTGACAATCCGACTCCAGAAAATCTCGCTGCGCTGGTTTGGTTCCGGTCGGGCCAATAACCTAGGACTAGTTCGCAAAAGTAGGTTTTGCAAAAAATCCCAAATAGCCGAAAATTTTCCCACTCTGACGAGAAAATCCGAGGCATGCATTTTGTCCGTCTTGAGCCAAGGATTCCAGCGATATAAGGCACTCGAGGCTACGCCTTACGGTTGAGGAGTTATGAGCCGTTTCGTACTTTTGATCGCCGTTTCGTACTTTTGATCGCTGTAGCGCCCCCGTCAGGCCGATCGGGGCGGGCTTCGGTGACGTCTGTAGTCGTTGTGAGTACTACCAGCCCTGCAAGTTTCAAGTCTCTACGACGTACGGTTTGGTCTGCCTGATCAGTTTTAGCTGGAGAATGATGCATCATGGGAAAATGAACAGTTACAATAGGGTTTCAGCCTGTCACCTGACTTTGATTGGATTTTACTACCCCTTACTATCAATATTTTGACATTTGGGCTCGCGATCGTGCCTAACGACCTATGTTTCCGAACTTCTGACGCTGGTTTCGTCTCGATCGGACTAGCGGTTTCGAAGATATCGGCAAAAAGGTTTAAACGCTAAATTACAACGGTGCACAAACCGCACGGCGAAACCTGGCAAGTGTGGTATCGTTGGACTCGGCAACGATTCAGGAGTCTAAGGAGATGAGTCTCGTGAAAATAAGTCAACCACACCCAAAGTTCTAAGCATTTTTAAAAAAAAATCTCCACTATGTGGCGCTGTTTTGAAACTTGTCAGGCGACTTTGGGATATTGTGGTGATGACCCATACCGAGTTTCGTAACAATCCGTTCATGCGTTGATAAAATACAGCATTTTAGCACATAATTCAAGATGGCCGACAGCCAAAATGGCCGATATGGTAAAATTGGATATCCGTCGACTCGGCATGACGTCCCGAATCTAACGAGACCACTTTCATGATATTTGGACAAACGGTTCAGCAAAGAAAAGCTAAAATAGCCTTTTTTCGTATCTCCAGACCAGTAGGTGGCACTGTGCCGAAACGCTGCAAGTAGCCTCAGGTCATGCTTGTGATGACATGTACCAAGTTTGGTTTGAACACAATAAAGCGTTGCGGAGATATTGCCTTAAGTGTGTTTTTGCAAACGTTATGTAAAATTTGTTCGCGCGTTTATCAAAAACGATTAGATGAATCAACTTGATTTGTAAGATTTTTTGTCAATGTTGTCTGAAGATGATCTGGTTCAATTTTCGTGCAAATCGGATGAACCGTCTAGGACGAGTTCGCAAAAGTAGGTTTTTCGGTTAATTGAAAATGGCGGGAAAATATTCAAGACGGAAAATGACGTCATAGGGTGCTATCGAATTGGCATGAGCTCAGAAATTAGAGGAAAAAATAATTTCGTTTCTAGCCCTTACGGTTCAAAAGTTATTAGCATAAACATGAGTACACATTTGGACAGATGGTGGCGCTAGAGGGATTGAGATAGAGACACCAAAATTGCTATGGTGACAGATCAGACCGTCCTCTATTAGTGTGCCAAATTTCAAATTTTTTTACCATACGGTTCTATGGGCTGCCATAGACTCCCATGGCGGAAGAAAAAAAGACGGGAACGGTTTTAATAGGTGCCTTTGCACCTTCGGTGCTTGGCCCCTAATAAAAAGGGCATAAAAAGGGTCTAAAAAGGCCTATAAAAAAAAGACTATAGGGTCTGAGCGCTTGATTTTTGAGCTGCGGGTTGCAAAAACTTTATCAAGCATGGTGACATGTGCATCGGAGAGGTCAAAGGTCAATTTTTACATTTTCAGCTCATTTATCATGGAAAAGTGGTGTTTTTTTTTTTACCTTTTAAACTGGTATGCCTCTACTGATGGCCCGATCTCCGTCAAAGTTTGCACGCGTCTTTACAATAATGCGGCGCACATGCTCAGCCGATTTGGTGAAGTTCTGCGCAGTGCAGGCAATTTTTAGTCATTTAAATGTCATTTTGCATAGGATATTATAGAGCATTTTTTTCACCTTTATAACGGTTAAAGCGCCACGGCGGCCATAATAGTCTGCAAGCCTCTTTAGGGTCACGTGACGCATGCGCACGCGTGATTTCGTGAAGCTGTATGCAAATCAGGCAGGAAGAGGGCCGCTTTCAGGCATTTAATGGGATTTTCCATAGAAATACATCATTGTGACTCCTTTTTAACTGTTATAGCGCCAACAAGTGGCCAATCGCCACGTCCTTTTTCACGCAGTCACAGAACGAGCTCTTACATATGCGTGCTGAGTTTGGTGAAAATACCTTGTTCCGTTCACGAGTTATAGCCAATTTAGTAAAAGTGGCTCCTCCCCCCTTCCAACGTTTTGGCGGCCCTTAGGGACCGTGAACCCAAATTTCCACTTTTTTTTAATAACTTTTGACAATCCGACTCCAGAAAATCTCGCTGCGCTGGTTTGGTTCCGGTCGGGCCAATAACCTAGGACTAGTTCGCAAAAGTAGGTTTTGCAAAAAATCCCAAATAGCCGAAAATTTTCCCACTCTGACGAGCAAATCCGAGGCATGCATTTTGTCCGTCTTGAGCCAAGGATTCCAGCGATATAAGGCACTCGAGGCTACGCCTTACGGTTGAGGAGTTATGAGCCGTTTCGTACTTTTAATCGCCGTTTCGTACTTTTGATCGCTGTAGCGCCCCCGTCAGGCCGATCGGGGCGGGCTTCGGTGACGTCTGTAGTCGTTGTGAGTACTACCAGCCCTGCAAGTTTCAAGTCTCTACGACGTACGGTTTGGTCTGCCTGATCAGTTTTAGCTGGAGAATGATGCATCATGGGAAAATGAACAGTTACAATAGGGTTTCAGCCTGACACCTGACTTTGATTGGATTTAACTACCCCTTACTATCAATATTTTGACATTTGGGCTCGCGATCGTGCGTAACGACCTATGTTTCCGAACTTCTGACGCTGGTTTCGTCTCGATCGGACTAGCGGTTTCGAAGATATCGGCAAAAAGGTTTAAACGCTAAATTACAACGGTGCACAAACCGCACGGCGAAACCTGGCAAGTGTGGTATCGTTGGACTCGGCAACGATTCAGGAGTCTAAGGAGATGAGTCTCGTGAAAATAAGTCAACCACACCCAAAGTTCTAAGCATTTTTAAAAAAAAATCTCCACTATGTGGCGCTGTTTTGAAACTTGTCAGGCGACTTTGGGATATTGTGGTGATGACCCATACCGAGTTTCGTAACAATCCGTTCATGCGTTGATAAAATACAGCATTTTAGCACATAATTCAAGATGGCCGACAGCCAAAATGGCCGATATGGTAAAATTGGATATCCGTCGACTCGGCATGACGTCCCGAATCTAACGAGACCACTTTCATGATATTTGGACAAACGGTTCAGCAAAGAAAAGCTAAAATAGCCTTTTTTCGTATCTCCAGACCAGTAGGTGGCACTGTGCCGAAACGCTGCAAGTAGCCTCAGGTCATGCTTGTGATGACATGTACCAAGTTTGGTTTGAACACAATAAAGCGTTGCGGAGATATTGCCTTAAGTGTGTTTTTGCAAACGTTATGTAAAATTTGTTCGCGCGTTTATCAAAAACGATTAGATGAATCAACTTGATTTGTAAGATTTTTTGTCAATGTTGTCTGAAGATGATCTGGTTCAATTTTCGTGCAAATCGGATGAACCGTCTAGGACGAGTTCGCAAAAGTAGGTTTTTCGGTTAATTGAAAATGGCGGGAAAATATTCAAGACGGAAAATGACGTCATAGGGTGCTATCGAATTGGCATGAGCTCAGAAATTAGAGGAAAAAATAATTTCGTTTCTAGCCCTTACGGTTCAAAAGTTATTAGCATAAACATGAGTACACATTTGGACAGATGGTGGCGCTAGAGGGATTGAGATAGAGACACCAAAATTGCTATGGTGACAGATCAGACCGTCCTCTATTAGTGTGCCAAATTTCAAATTTTTTTACCATACGGTTCTATGGGCTGCCATAGACTCCCATGGCGGAAGAAAAAAAGACGGGAACGGTTTTAATAGGTGCCTTTGCACCTTCGGTGCTTGGCCCCTAATAAAAAGGGCATAAAAAGGGTCTAAAAAGGCCTATAAAAAAAAGACTATAGGGTCTGAGCGCTTGATTTTTGAGTTGCGGGTTGCAAAAACTTTATCAAGCATGGTGACATGTGCATCGGAGAGGTCAAAGGTCAATTTTTACATTTTCAGCTCATTTATCATGGAAAAGTGGTGTTTTTTTTTTTACCTTTTAAACTGGTATGCCTCTACTGATGGCCCGATCTCCGTCAAAGTTTGCACGCGTCTTTACAATAATGCGGCGCACATGCTCAGCCGATTTGGTGAAGTTCTGCGCAGTGCAGGCAATTTTTAGTCATTTAAATGTCATTTTGCATAGGATATTATAGAGCATTTTTTTTCACCTTTATAACGGTTAAAGCGCCACGGCGGCCATAATAGTCTGCAAGCCTCTTTAGGGTCACGTGACGCATGCGCACGCGTGATTTCGTGAAGCTGTATGCAAATCAGGCAGGAAGAGGGCCGCTTTCAGGCATTTAATGGGATTTTCCATAGAAATACATAATTGTGACTCCTTTTTAACCGTTATAGCGCCAACAAGTGGCCAATCGCCACGTCCTTTTTCACGCAGTCACAGAACGAGCTCTTACATATGCGTGCTGAATTTGGTGAAAATACCTCGTTCCGTTCACGAGTTATAGCCAATTTAGTAAAAGTGGCTCCTCCCCCCTTCCAACGTTTTGGCGGCCCTTAGGGACCGTGAACCCAAATTTCCCCTTTTTTTTATAACTTTTGACAATCCGACTCCAGAAAATCTCGCTGCGCTGGTTTGGTTCCGGTCGGGCCAATAACCTAGGACTAGTTCGCAAAAGTAGGTTTTGCAAAAAATCCCAAATAGCCGAAAATTTTCCCACTCTGACGAGAAAATCCGAGGCATGCATTTTGTCCGTCTTGAGCCAAGGATTCCAGCGATATAAGGCACTCGAGGCTACGCCTTACTGTTGAGGAGTTATGAGCCGTTTCGTACTTTTGATCGCCGTTTCGTACTTTTGATCGCTGTAGCGCCCCCGTCAGGCCGATCGGGGCGGGCTTCGGTGACGTCTGTAGTCGTTGTGAGTACTACCAGCCCTGCAAGTTTCAAGTCTCTACGACGTACGGTTTGGTCTGCCTGATCAGTTTTAGCTGGAGAATGATGCATCATGGGAAAATGAACAGTTACAATAGGGTTTCAGCCTGACACCTGACTTTGATTGGATTTTACTACCCCTTACTATCAATATTTTGACATTTGGGCTCGCGATCGTGCCTAACGACCTATGTTTCCGAACTTCTGACGCTGGTTTCGTCTCGATCGGACTAGCGGTTTCGAAGATATCGGCAAAAAGGTTTAAACGCTAAATTACAACGGTGCACAAACCGCACGGCGAAACCTGGCAAGTGTGGTATCGTTGGACTCGGCAACGATTCAGGAGTCTAAGGAGATGAGTCTCGTGAAAATAAGTCAACCACACCCAAAGTTCTAAGCATTTTTAAAAAAAAATCTCCACTATGTGGCGCTGTTTTGAAACTTGTCAGGCGACTTTGGGATATTGTGGTGATGACCCATACCGAGTTTCGTAACAATCCGTTCATGCGTTGATAAAATACAGCATTTTAGCACATAATTCAAGATGGCCGACAGCCAAAATGGCCGATATGGTAAAATTGGATATCCGTCGACTCGGCATGACGTCCCGAATCTAACGAGACCACTTTCATGATATTTGGACAAACGGTTCAGCAAAGAAAAGCTAAAATAGCCTTTTTTCGTATCTCCAGACCAGTAGGTGGCACTGTGCCGAAACGCTGCAAGTAGCCTCAGGTCATGCTTGTGATGACATGTACCAAGTTTGGTTTGAACACAATAAAGCGTTGCGGAGATATTGCCTTAAGTGTGTTTTTGCAAACGTTATGTAAAATTTGTTCGCGCGTTTATCAAAAACGATTAGATGAATCAACTTGATTTGTAAGATTTTTTGTCAATGTTGTCTGAAGATGATCTGGTTCAATTTTCGTGCAAATCGGATGAACCGTCTAGGACGAGTTCGCAAAAGTAGGTTTTTCGGTTAATTGAAAATGGCGGGAAAATATTCAAGACGGAAAATGACGTCATAGGGTGCTATCGAATTGGCATGAGCTCAGAAATTAGAGGAAAAAAGAATTTCGTTTCTAGCCCTTACGGTTCAAAAGTTATTAGCATAAACATGAGTACACATTTGGACAGATGGTGGCGCTAGAGGGATTGAGATAGAGACACCAAAATTGCTATGGTGACAGATCAGACCGTCCTCTATTAGTGTGCCAAATTTCAAATTTTTTTACCATACGGTTCTATGGGCTGCCATAGACTCCCATGGCGGAAGAAAAAAAGACGGGAACGGTTTTAATAGGTGCCTTTGCACCTTCGGTGCTTGGCCCCTAATAAAAAGGGCATAAAAAGGGTCTAAAAAGGCCTATAAAAAAAAGACTATAGGGTCTGAGCGCTTGATTTTTGAGCTGCGGGTTGCAAAAACTTTATCAAGCATGGTGACATGTGCATCGGAGAGGTCAAAGGTCAATTTTTACATTTTCAGCTCATTTATCATGGAAAAGTGGTGTTTTTTTTTTTACCTTTTAAACTGGTATGCCTCTACTGATGGCCCGATCTCCGTCAAAGTTTGCACGCGTCTTTACAATAATGCGGCGCAAATGCTCAGCCGATTTGGTGAAGTTCTGCGCAGTGCAGGCAATTTTTAGTCATTTAAATGTCATTTTGCATAGGATATTATAGAGCATTTTTTTTCACCTTTATAACGGTTAAAGCGCCACGGCGGCCATAATAGTCTGCAAGCCTCTTTAGGGTCACGTGACGCATGCGCACGCGTGATTTCGTGAAGCTGTATGCAAATCAGGCAGGAAGAGGGCCGCTTTCAGGCATTTAATGGGATTTTCCATAGAAATACATAATTGTGACTCCTTTTTAACCGTTATAGCGCCAACAAGTGGCCAATCGCCACGTCCTTTTTCACGCAGTCACAGAACGAGCTCTTACATATGCGTGCTGAGTTTGGTGAAAATACCTCGTTCCGTTCACGAGTTATAGCCAATTTAGTAAAAGTGGCTCCTCCCCCCTTCCAACGTTTTGGCGGCCCTTAGGGACCGTGAACCCAAATTTCCCCTTTTTTTTATAACTTTTGACAATCCGACTCCAGAAAATCTCGCTGCGCTGGTTTGGTTCCGGTCGGGCCAATAACCTAGGACTAGTTCGCAAAAGTAGGTTTTGCAAAAAATCCCAAATAGCCGAAAATTTTCCCACTCTGACAAGAAAATCCGAGGCATGCATTTTGTCCGTCTTGAGCCAAGGATTCCAGCGATATAAGGCACTCGAGGCTACGCCTTACGGTTGAGGAGTTATGAGCCGTTTCGTACTTTTGATCGCCGTTTCGTACTTTTGATCGCTGTAGCGCCCCCGTCAGGCCGATCGGGGCGGGCTTCGGTGACGTCTGTAGTCGTTGTGAGTACTACCAGCCCTGCAAGTTTCAAGTCTCTACGACGTACGGTTTGGTCTGCCTGATCAGTTTTAGCTGGAGAATGATGCATCATGGGAAAATGAACAGTTACAATAGGGTTTCAGCCTGACACCTGACTTTGATTGGATTTTACTACCCCTTACTATCAATATTTTGACTTTTGGGCTCGCGATCGTGCCTAACGACCTATGTTTCCGAACTTCTGACGCTGGTTTCGTCTCGATCGGACTAGCGGTTTCGAAGATATCGGCAAAAAGGTTTAAACGCTAAATTACAACGGTGCACAAACCGCACGGCGAAACCTGGCAAGTGTGGTATCGTTGGATCGGCAACGATTCAGGAGTCTAAGGAGATGAGTCTCGTGAAAATAAGTCAACCACACCCAAAGTTCTAAGCATTTTTAAAAAAAAATCTCCACTATGTGGCGCTGTTTTGAAACTTGTCAGGCGACTTTGGGATATTGTGGTGATGACCCATACCGAGTTTCGTAACAATCCGTTCATGCGTTGATAAAAACAGCATTTTAGCACATAATTCAAGATGGCCGACAGCCAAAATGGCCGATATGGTAAAATTGGATATCCGTCGACTCGGCATGACGTCCCGAATCTAACGAGACCACTTTCATGATATTTGGACAAACGGTTCAGCAAAGAAAAGCTAAAATAGCCTTTTTTCGTATCTCCAGACCAGTAGGTGGCACTGTGCCGAAACGCTGCAAGTAGCCTCAGGTCATGCTTGTCATGACATGTACCAAGTTTGGTTTGAACACAATAAAGCGTTGCGGAGATATTGCCTTAAGTGTGTTTTTGCAAACGTTATGTAAAATTTGTTCGCGCGTTTATCAAAAACGATTAGATGAATCAACTTGATTTGTAAGATTTTTTGTCAATGTTGTCTGAAGATGATCTGGTTAAATTTTCGTGCAAATCGGATGAACCGTCTAGGACGAGTTCGCAAAAGTAGGTTTTTCGGTTAATTGAAAATGGCGGGAAAATATTCAAGACGGAAAATGACGTCATAGGGTGCTATCGAATTGGCATGAGCTCAGAAATTAGAGGAAAAAAGAATTTCGTTTCTAGCCCTTACGGTTCAAAAGTTATTAGCATAAACATGAGTACACATTTGGACAGATGGTGGCGCTAGAGGGATTGAGATAGAGACACCAAAATTGCTATGGTGACAGATCAGACCGTCCTCTATTAGTGTGCCAAATTTCAAAATTTTTTACCATACGGTTCTATGGGCTGCCATAGACTCCCATGGCGGAAGAAAAAAAGACGGGAACGGTTTTAATAGGTGCCTTTGCACCTTCGGTGCTTGGCCCCTAATAAAAAGGGCATAAAAAGGGTCTAAAAAGGCCTATAAAAAAAAGACTATAGGGTCTGAGCGCTTGATTTTTGAGCTGCGGGTTGCAAAAACTTTATCAAGCATGGTGACATGTGCATCGGAGAGGTCAAAGGTCAATTTTTACATTTTCAGCTCATTTATCATGGAAAAGTGGTGTTTTTTTTTTTACCTTTTAAACTGGTATGCCTCTACTGATGGCCCGATCTCCGTCAAAGTTTGCACGCGTCTTTACAATAATGCGGCGCACATGCTCAGCCGATTTGGTGAAGTTCTGCGCAGTGCAGGCAATTTTTAGTCATTTAAATGTCATTTTGCATAGGATATTATAGAGCATTTTTTTCACCTTTATAACGGTTAAAGCGCCACGGCGGCCATAATAGTCTGCAAGCCTCTTTAGGGTCACGTGACGCATGCGCACGCGTGATTTCGTGAAGCTGTATGCAAATCAGGCAGGAAGAGGGCCGCTTTCAGGCATTTAATGGGATTTTCCATAGAAATACATCATTGTGACTCCTTTTTAACTGTTATAGCGCCAACAAGTGGCCAATCGCCACGTCCTTTTTCACGCAGTCACAGAACGAGCTCTTACATATGCGTGCTGAGTTTGGTGAAAATACCTTGTTCCGTTCACGAGTTATAGCCAATTTAGTAAAAGTGGCTCCTCCCCCCTTCCAACGTTTTGGCGGCCCTTAGGGACCGTGAACCCAAATTTCCACTTTTTTTTAATAACTTTTGACAATCCGACTCCAGAAAATCTCGCTGCGCTGGTTTGGTTCCGGTCGGGCCAATAACCTAGGACTAGTTCGCAAAAGTAGGTTTTGCAAAAAATCCCAAATAGCCGAAAATTTTCCCACTCTGACGAGCAAATCCGAGGCATGCATTTTGTCCGTCTTGAGCCAAGGATTCCAGCGATATAAGGCACTCGAGGCTAAGCCTTACGGTTGAGGAGTTATGAGCCGTTTCGTACTTTTAATCGCCGTTTCGTACTTTTGATCGCTGTAGCGCCCCCGTCAGGCCGATCGGGGCGGGCTTCGGTGACGTCTGTAGTCGTTGTGAGTACTACCAGCCCTGCAAGTTTCAAGTCTCTACGACGTACGGTTTGGTCTGCCTGATCAGTTTTAGCTGGAGAATGATGCATCATGGGAAAATGAACAGTTACAATAGGGTTTCAGCCTGACACCTGACTTTGATTGGATTTTACTACCCCTTACTATCAATATTTTGACATTTGGGCTCGCGATCGTGCGTAACGACCTATGTTTCCGAACTTCTGACGCTGGTTTCGTCTCGATCGGACTAGCGGTTTCGAAGATATCGGCAAAAAGGTTTAAACGCTAAATTACAACGGTGCACAAACCGTACGGCGAAACCTGGCAAGTGTGGTATCGTTGGACTCGGCAACGATTCAGGAGTCTAAGGAGATGAGTCTCGTGAAAATAAGTCAACCACACCCAAAGTTCTAAGCATTTTTAAAAAGAAATCTCCACTAGGTGGCGCTGTTTTGAAACTTGTCAGGCGACTTTGGGATATCGTGGTGATGACCCATACCGAGTTTCGTAACTATCCGTTCATGCGTTGATAAAATACAGCATTTTAGCACATAATTCAAGATGGCCGACAGCCAAAATGTCGATATGGTAAAATTGGAAATCCGTCGACTTGGCATGACGTCCCGAATCTAACGAGACCACTTTCATGATATTTGGACAAACGGTTCAGCAAAGAAAAGCTAAAATAGCCCTTTTTCGTATCTCCAGACCAGTAGGTGGCACTGTGCCGAAACGCTGCAAGTAGCCTCAGGTCATGCTTGTGATGACATGTACCAAGTTTGGTTTGAACACAATAAAGCGTTGCGGAGATATTGCCTTAAGTGTGTTTTTGCAAACGTTATGTAAAATTTGTTCGCGCGTTTATCAAAAACGATTAGATGAATCAACTTGATTTGTAAGATTTTTTGTCAATATTGTCTGAAGATGATCTGGTTCAATTTTCGTGCAAATCGGATGAACCGTCTAGGACGAGTTTGCAAAAGTAGGTTTTTCGGTTAATTGAAAATGGCGGGGAAATATTCAAGACGGAAAATGATGTCATAGGGTGCTATTGAATTGGCATGAGCTCAGGAATTAGAGGAAAAAAGAATTTGGTTTCTAGCCCTTACGGTTCAAAAGTTATTAGCATAAACATGAGTACACATTTGGACAGATGGTGGCGCTAGAGGGATTAAGATAGAGACACCAAAATTCCTATGGTGACAGATCAGACCGTCCTCTATTAGTGTGCCAAATTTCACAATTTTTTACCATACGGTTCTATGGGCTGCCGTAGACTCCCATGGCGGAAGAAAAAAAGACGGGAACGGTTTCAATAGGTGCCTTCGCACCTTCGGTGCTTGGCCCCTAATAAAAAGGGCATAAAAAGGGTCTAAAAAGGCCTATAAAAAAAAGACTATAGGGTCTGAGCGCTTGATTTTTGAGCTGCGGGTTGCAAAAACTTTATCAAGCATGGTGACATGTGCATCGGAGAGGTCAAAGGTAAATTTTTACATTTTCAGCTCATTTATCATGGAAAAGTGGTGGTTTTTTTTTTACCTTTTAAACTGGTATGCCTCTACTGATGGCCCGATCTCCGTCAAAGTTTGCACGCGTCTTTACAATAATGCGGCGCACATGCTCAGCCGATTTGGTGAAGTTCTGCGCAGTGCAGGCAATTTTTAGTCATTTAAATGTCATTTTGCATAGGATATTATAGAGCATTTTTTTTCACCTTTATAACGGTTAAAGCGCCACGGCGGCCATAATAGTCTGCAAGCCTCTTTAGGGTCACGTGACGCATGCGCACGCGTGATTTCGTGAAGCTGTATGCAAATCAGGCAGGAAGAGGGCCGCTTTCAGGCATTTAATGGGATTTTCCATAGAAATACATAATTGTGACTCCTTTTTAACCGTTATAGCGCCAACAAGTGGCCAATCGCCACGTCCTTTTTCACGCAGTCACAGAACGAGCTCTTACATATGCGTGCTGAGTTTGGTGAAAATACCTCGTTCCGTTCACGAGTTATAGCCAATTTAGTAAAAGTGGCTCCTCCCCCCTTCCAACGTTTTGGCGGCCCTTAGGGACCGTGAACCCAAATTTCCCCTTTTTTTTATAACTTTTGACAATCCGACTCCAGAAAATCTCGCTGCGCTGGTTTGGTTCCGGTCGGGCCAATAACCTAGGACTAGTTCGCAAAAGTAGGTTTTGCAAAAAATCCCAAATAGCCGAAAATTTTCCCACTCTGACGAGAAAATCCGAGGCATGCATTTTGTCCGTCTTGAGCCAAGGATTCCAGCGATATAAGGCACTCGAGGCTACGCCTTACGGTTGAGGAGTTATGAGCCGTTTCGTACTTTTGATCGCCGTTTCGTACTTTTGATCGCTGTAGCGCCCCCGTCAGGCCGATCGGGGCGGGCTTCGGTGACGTCTGTAGTCGTTGTGAGTACTACCAGCCCTGCAAGTTTCAAGTCTCTACGACGTACGGTTTGGTCTGCCTGATCAGTTTTAGCTGGAGAATGATGCATCATGGGAAAATGAACAGTTACAATAGGGTTTCAGCCTGACACCTGACTTTGATTGGATTTTACTACCCCTTACTATCAATATTTTGACATTTGGGCTCGCGATCGTGCCTAACGACCTATGTTTCCGAACTTCTGACGCTGGTTTCGTCTCGATCGGACTAGCGGTTTCGAAGATATCGGCAAAAAGGTTTAAACGCTAAATTACAACGGTGCACAAACCGCACGGCGAAACCTGGCAAGTGTGGTATCGTTGGACTCGGCAACGATTCAGGAGTCTAAGGAGATGAGTCTCGTGAAAATAAGTCAACCACACCCAAAGTTCTAAGCATTTTTAAAAAAAAATCTCCACTATGTGGCGCTGTTTTGAAACTTGTCAGGCGACTTTGGGATATTGTGGTGATGACCCATACCGAGTTTCGTAACAATCCGTTCATGCGTTGATAAAATACAGCATTTTAGCACATAATTCAAGATGGCCGACAGCCAAAATGGCCGATATGGTAAAATTGGATATCCGTCGACTCGGCATGACGTCCCGAATCTAACGAGACCACTTTCATGATATTTGGACAAACGGTTCAGCAAAGAAAAGCTAAAATAGCCTTTTTTCGTATCTCCAGACCAGTAGGTGGCACTGTGCCGAAACGCTGCAAGTAGCCTCAGGTCATGCTTGTGATGACATGTACCAAGTTTGGTTTGAACACAATAAAGCGTTGCGGAGATATTGCCTTAAGTGTGTTTTTGCAAACGTTATGTAAAATTTGTTCGCGCGTTTATCAAAAACGATTAGATGAATCAACTTGATTTGTAAGATTTTTTGTCAATGTTGTCTGAAGATGATCTGGTTCAATTTTCGTGCAAATCGGATGAACCGTCTAGGACGAGTTCGCAAAAGTAGGTTTTTCGGTTAATTGAAAATGGCGGGAAAATATTGAAGACGGAAAATGACGTCATAGGGTGCTATCGAATTGGCATGAGCTCAGAAATTAGAGGAAAAAAGAATTTCGTTTCTAGTCCTTACGGTTCAAAAGTTATTAGCATAAACATGAGTACACATTTGGACAGATGGTGGCGCTAGAGGGATTGAGATAGAGACACCAAAATTGCTATGGTGACAGATCAGACCGTCCTCTATTAGTGTGCCAAATTTCAAATTTTTTTACCATACGGTTCTATGGGCTGCCATAGACTCCCATGGCGGAAGAAAAAAAGACGGGAACGGTTTTAATAGGTGCCTTTGCACCTTCGGTGCTTGGCCCCTAATAAAAAGGGCATAAAAAGGGTCTAAAAAGGCCTATAAAAAAAAGACTATAGGGTCTGAGCGCTTGATTTTTGAGCTGCGGGTTGCAAAAACTTTATCAAGCATGGTGACATGTGCATCGGAGAGGTCAAAGGTCAATTTTTACATTTTCAGCTCATTTATCATGGAAAAGTGGTGGTTTTTTTTTTACCTTTTAAACTGGTATGCCTCTACTGATGGCCCGATCTCCGTCAAAGTTTGCACGCGTCTTTACAATAATGCGGCGCACATGCTCAGCCGATTTGGTGAAGTTCTGCGCAGTGCAGGCAATTTTTAGTCATTTAAATGTCATTTTGCATAGGATATTATAGAGCATTTTTTTCACCTTTATAACGGTTAAAGCGCCACGGCGGCCATAATAGTCTGCAAGCCTCTTTAGGGTCACGTGACGCATGCGCACGCGTGATTTCGTGAAGCTGTATGCAAATCAGGCAGGAAGAGGGCCGCTTTCAGGCATTTAATGGGATTTTCCATAGAAATACATCATTGTGACTCCTTTTTAACTGTTATAGCGCCAACAAGTGGCCAATCGCCACGTCCTTTTTCACGCAGTCACAGAACGAGCTCTTACATATGCGTGCTGAGTTTGGTGAAAATACCTTGTTCCGTTCACGAGTTATAGCCAATTTAGTAAAAGTGGCTCCTCCCCCCTTCCAACGTTTTGGCGGCCCTTAGGGACCGTGAACCCAAATTTCCACTTTTTTTTAATAACTTTTGACAATCCGACTCCAGAAAATCTCGCTGCGCTGGTTTGGTTCCGGTCGGGCCAATAACCTAGGACTAGTTCGCAAAAGTAGGTTTTGCAAAAAATCCCAAATAGCCGAAAATTTTCCCACTCTGACGAGCAAATCCGAGGCATGCATTTTGTCCGTCTTGAGCCAAGGATTCCAGCGATATAAGGCACTCGAGGCTACGCCTTACGGTTGAGGAGTTATGAGCCGTTTCGTACTTTTAATCGCCGTTTCGTACTTTTGATCGCTGTAGCGCCCCCGTCAGGCCGATCGGGGCGGGCTTCGGTGACGTCTGTAGTCGTTGTGAGTACTACCAGCCCTGCAAGTTTCAAGTCTCTACGACGTACGGTTTGGTCTGCCTGATCAGTTTTAGCTGGAGAATGATGCATCATGGGAAAATGAACAGTTACAATAGGGTTTCAGCCTGACACCTGACTTTGATTGGATTTTACTACCCCTTACTATCAATATTTTGACATTTGGGCTCGCGATCGTGCGTAACGACCTATGTTTCCGAACTTCTGACGCTGGTTTCGTCTCGATCGGACTAGCGGTTTCGAAGATATCGGCAAAAAGGTTTAAACGCTAAATTACAACGGTGCACAAACCGTACGGCGAAACCTGGCAAGTGTGGTATCGTTGGACTCGGCAACGATTCAGGAGTCTAAGGAGATGAGTCTCGTGAAAATAAGTCAACCACACCCAAAGTTCTAAGCATTTTTAAAAAGAAATCTCCACTAGGTGGCGCTGTTTTGAAACTTGTCAGGCGACTTTGGGATATCGTGGTGATGACCCATACCGAGTTTCGTAACTATCCGTTCATGCGTTGATAAAATACAGCATTTTAGCACATAATTCAAGATGGCCGACAGCCAAAATGGTCGATATGGTAAAATTGGAAATCCGTCGACTTGGCATGACGTCCCGAATCTAACGAGACCACTTTCATGATATTTGGACAAACGGTTCAGCAAAGAAAAGCTAAAATAGCCCTTTTTCGTATCTCCAGACCAGTAGGTGGCACTGTGCCGAAACGCTGCAAGTAGCCTCAGGTCATGCTTGTGATGACATGTACCAAGTTTGGTTTGAACACAATAAAGCGTTGCGGAGATATTGCCTTAAGTGTGTTTTTGCAAACGTTATGTAAAATTTGTTCGCGCGTTTATCAAAAACGATTAGATGAATCAACTTGATTTGTAAGATTTTTTGTCAATATTGTCTGAAGATGATCTGGTTCAATTTTCGTGCAAATCGGATGAACCGTCTAGGACGAGTTTGCAAAAGTAGGTTTTTCGGTTAATTGAAAATGGCGGGGAAATATTCAAGACGGAAAATGATGTCATAGGGTGCTATCGAATTGGCATGAGCTCAGAAATTAGAGGAAAAAAGAATTTGGTTTCTAGCCCTTACGGTTCAAAAGTTATTAGCATAAACATGAGTACACATTTGGACAGATGGTGGCGCTAGAGGGATTAAGATAGAGACACCAAAATTCCTATGGTGACAGATCAGACCGTCCTCTATTAGTGTGCCAAATTTCACAATTTTTTACCATACGGTTCTATGGGCTGCCGTAGACTCCCATGGCGGAAGAAAAAAAGACGGGAACGGTTTCAATAGGTGCCTTCGCACCTTCGGTGCTTGGCCCCTAATAAAAAGGGCATAAAAAGGGTCTAAAAAGGCCTATAAAAAAAAGACTATAGGGTCTGAGCGCTTGATTTTTGAGCTGCGGGTTGCAAAAACTTTATCAAGCATGGTGACATGTGCATCGGAGAGGTCAAAGGTAAATTTTTACATTTTCAGCTCATTTATCATGGAAAAGTGGTGGGGTTTTTTTTACCTTTTAAACTGGTATGCCTCTACTGATGGCCCGATCTCCGTCAAAGTTTGCACGCGTCTTTACAATAATGCGGCGCACATGCTCAGCCGATTTGGTGAAGTTCTGCGCAGTGCAGGCAATTTTTAGTCATTTAAATGTCATTTTGCATAGGATATTATAGAGCATTTTTTTTCACCTTTATAACGGTTAAAGCGCCACGGCGGCCATAATAGTCTGCAAGCCTCTTTAGGGTCACGTGACGCATGCGCACGCGTGATTTCGTGAAGCTGTATGCAAATCAGGCAGGAAGAGGGCCGCTTTCAGGCATTTAATGGGATTTTCCATAGAAATACATAATTGTGACTCCTTTTTAACCGTTATAGCGCCAACAAGTGGCCAATCGCCACGTCCTTTTTCACGCAGTCACAGAACGAGCTCTTACATATGCGTGCTGAGTTTGGTGAAAATACCTCGTTCCGTTCACGAGTTATAGCCAATTTAGTAAAAGTGGCTCCTCCCCCCTTCCAACGTTTTGGCGGCCCTTAGGGACCGTGAACCCAAATTTCCCCTTTTTTTTATAACTTTTGACAATCCGACTCCAGAAAATCTCGCTGCGCTGGTTTGGTTCCGGTCGGGCCAATAACCTAGGACTAGTTCGCAAAAGTAGGTTTTGCAAAAAATCCCAAATAGCCGAAAATTTTCCCACTCTGACGAGCAAATCCGAGGCATGCATTTTGTCAGTCTTGAGCCAAGGATTGCAGCGATATAAGGCACTCGAGGCTACGCCTTACGGTTGAGGAGTTATGAGCCGTTTTGTACTTTTGATCGCCGTTTCGTACTTTTGATCGCTGTAGCGCCCCCGTCAGGCCGATCGGGGCGGGCTTCGGTGACGTCTGTAGTCGTTGTGAGTACTACAAGCCTTGCAAGTTTCAAGTCTCTACGACGTACGGTTTGGTCTGCCTGATCAGTTTTAACTGGAGAATGATGCATCATGGGAAAATGAACAGTTACAATAGGGTTTCAGCCTGACACCTGACTTTGATTGGATTTTACTACCCCTTACTATCAATATTTTGACATTTGGGCTCGCGATCGTGCCTAACGACCTATGTTTCCGAACTTCTGACGCTGGTTTCGTCTCGATCGGACTAGCGGTTTCGAAGATATCGGCAAAAAGGTTTAAACGCTAAATTACAACGGTGCACAAACCGTACGGCGAAACCTGGCAAGTGTGGTATCGTTGGACTCGGCAACGATTCAGGAGTCTAAGGAGATGAGTCTCGTGAAAATAAGTCAACCACACCCAAAGTTCTAAGCATTTTTAAAAAGAAATCTCCACTAGGTGGCGCTGTTTTGAAACTTGTCAGGCGACTTTGGGATATCGTGGTGATGACCCATACCGAGTTTCGTAACAATCCGTTCATGCGTTGATAAAATACAGCATTTTAGCAAATAATTCAAGATGGCCGACAGCCAAAATGGTCGATATGGTAAAATTGGAAATCCGTCGACTTGGCATGACGTCCCGAATCTAACGAGACCACTTTCATGATATTTGGACAAACGGTTCAGCAAAGAAAAGCTAAAATAGCCCTTTTTCGTATCTCCAGACCAGTAGGTGGCACTGTGCCAAAACGCTGCAAGTAGCCTCAGGTCATGCTTGTGATGACATGTACCAAGTTTGGTTTGAACACAATAAAGCGTTGCGGAGATATTGCCTTAAGTGTGTTTTTGCAAACGTTATGTAAAATTTGTTCGCGCGTTTATCAAAAACGATTAGATGAATCAACTTGATTTGTAAGATTTTTTGTCAATATTGTCTGAAGATGATCTGGTTCAATTTTCGTGCAAATCGGATGAACCGTCTAGGACGAGTTCGCAAAAGTAGGTTTTTCGGTTAATTGAAAATGGCGGGGAAATATTCAAGACGGAAAATGATGTCATAGGGTGCTATCGAATTGGCATGAGCTCAGAAATTAGAGGAAAAAAGAATTTGGTTTCTAGCCCTTACGGTTCAAAAGTTATTAGCATAAACATGAGTACACATTTGGACAGATGGTGGCGCTAGAGGGATTGAGATAGAGACACCAAAATTGCTATGGTGACAGATCAGACCGTCCTCTATTAGTGTGCCAAATTTCAAAATTTTTTACCATACGGTTCTATGGGCTGCCATAGACTCCCATGGCGGAAGAAAAAAAGACGGGAACGGTTTCAATAGGTGCCTTCGCACCTTCGGTGCTTGGCCCCTAATAAAAAGGGCATAAAAAGGGTCTAAAAAAGGCCTATAAAAAAAAGACTATAGGGTCTGAGCGCTTGATTTTTGAGCTGCGGGTTGCAAAAACTTTATCAAGCATGGTGACATGTGCATCGGAGAGGTCAAAGGTCAATTTTTACATTTTCAGCTCATTTATCATGGAAAAGTGGTGGGTTTTTTTTTACCTTTTAAACTGGTATGCCTCTACTGATGGCCCGATCTCCGTCAAAGTTTGCACGCGTCTTTACAATAATGCGGCGCACATGCTCAGCCGATTTGGTGAAGTTCTGCGCAGTGCAGGCAATTTTTAGTCATTTAAATGTCATTTTGCATAGGATATTATAGAGCATTTTTTTTCACCTTTATAACGGTTAAAGCGCCACGGCGGCCATTATAGTCTGCAAGCCTCTTTAGGGTCACGTGACGCATGCGCACGCGTGATTTCGTGAAGCTGTATGCAAATCAGGCAGGAAGAGGGCCGCTTTCAGGCATTTAATGGGATTTTCCATAGAAATACATCATTGTGACTCCTTTTTAACCGTTATAGCGCCAACAAGTGGCCAATCGCCACGTCCTTTTTCACGCAGTCACAGAACGAGCTCTTACATATGCGTGCTGAGTTTGGTGAAAATACCTTGTTCCGTTCACGAGTTATAGCCAATTTAGTAAAAGTGGCTCCTCCCCCCTTCCAACGTTTTGGCGGCCCTTAGGGACCGTGAACCCAAATTTCCACTTTTTTTTAATAACTTTTGACAATCCGACTCCAGAAAATCTCGCTGCG
Source organism: Gobio gobio (assembly GCF_949357685.1). Taxonomy (NCBI): domain Eukaryota; kingdom Metazoa; phylum Chordata; class Actinopteri; order Cypriniformes; family Gobionidae; genus Gobio; species Gobio gobio. The sequence continues at coordinate 21,406,449 of NC_137115.1, read as the reverse complement.
CTGGTTTGGTTCCGGTCGGGCCAATAACCTAGGACTAGTTCGCAAAAGTAGGTTTTGCAAAAAATCCCAAATAGCCGAAAATTTTCCCACTCTGACGAGCAAATCCGAGGCATGCATTTTGTCCGTCTTGAGCCAAGGATTGCAGCGATATAAGGCACTCGAGGCTACGCCTTACGGTTGAGGAGTTATGAGCCGTTTCGTACTTTTGATCGCCGTTTCGTACTTTTGATCGCTGTAGCGCCCCCGTCAGGCCGATCGGGGCGGGCTTCGGTGACGTCTGTAGTCGTTGTGAGTACTACAAGCCCTGCAAGTTTCAAGTCTCTACGACGTACGGTTTGGTCTGCCTGATCAGTTTTAGCTGGAGAATGATGCATCATGGGAAAATGAACAGTTACAATAGGGTTTCAGCCTGACACCTGACTTTGATTGGATTTTACTACCCCTTACTATCAATATTTTGACATTTGGGCTCGCGATTGTGCGTAACGACCTATGTTTCCGAACTTCTGACGCTGGTTTCGTCTCGATCGGACTAGCGGTTTCGAAGATATCGGCAAAAAGGTTTAAACGCTAAATTACAACGGTGCACAAACCATACGGCGAAACCTGGCAAGTGTGGTATCGTTGGACTCGGCAACGATTCAGGAGTCTAAGGAGATGAGTCTCGTGAAAATAAGTCAACCACACCCAAAGTTCTAAGCATTTTAAAAAAAAAATCTCCACTAGGTGGCGCTGTTTTGAAACTTGTCAGGCGACTTTGGGATATCGTGGTGATGACCCATACAGAGTTTCGTAACAATCCGTTCATGCGTTGATAAAATACAGCATTTTAGCACATAATTCAAGATGGCCGACAGCCAAAATGGTCGATATGGTAAAATTGGAAATCCGTCGACTTGGCATGACGTCCCGAATCTAACGAGACCACTTTCATGATATTTGGACAAACGGTTCAGCAAAGAAAAGCTAAAATAGCCGTTTTTCGTATCTCCAGACCAGTAGGTGGCACTGTGCCGAAACGCTGCAAGTAGCCTCAGGTCATGCTTGTGATGACATGTACCAAGTTTGGTTTGAACACAATAAAGCCTTGCGGAGATATTGCCTTAAGTGTGTTTTTGCAAACGTTATGTAAAATTTGTTCGCGCGTTTATCAAAAACGATTAGATGAATCAACTTGATTTGTAAGATTTTTTGTCAATATTGTCTGAAGATGATCTGGTTCAATTTTCGTGCAAATCGGATGAACCGTCTAGGACGAGTTCGCAAAAGTAGGTTTTTCGGTTAATTGAAAATGGCGGGGAAATATTCAAGACGGAAAATGATGTCATAGGGTGCTATCGAATTGGCATGAGCTCAGAAATTAGAGGAAAAAAGAATTTGGTTTCTAGCCCTTACGGTTCAAAAGTTATTAGCATAAACATGAGTACACATTTGGACAGATGGTGGCGCTAGAGGGATTGAGATAGAGACACCAAAATTGCTATGGTGACAGATCAGACCGTCCTCTATTAGTGTGCCAAATTTCGAAATTTTTTACCATACGGTTCTATGGGCTGCCATAGACTCCCATGGCGGAAGAAAAAAAGACGGGAACGGTTTCAATAGGTGCCTTCGCACCTTCGGTGCTTGGCCCCTAATAAAAAGGGTCTAAAAAAGGCCTATAAAAAAAAGACTATAGGGTCTGAGCGCTTGATTTTTGAGCTGCGGGTTGCAAAAACTTTATCAAGCATGGTGACATGTGCATCGGAGAGGTCAAAGGTCAATTTTTACATTTTCAGCTCATTCATGGAAAAGTGGTGGGTTTTTTTTTACCTTTTAAACTGGTATGCCTCTACTGATGGCCCGATCTCCGTCAAAGTTTGCACGCGTCTTTACAATAATGCGGCGCACATGCTCAGCCGATTTGGTGAAGTTCTGCGCAGTGCAGGCAATTTTTAGTCATTTAAATGTCATTTTGCATAGGATATTATAGAGCATTTTTTTTCACCTTTATAACGGTTAAAGCGCCACGGCGGCCATTATAGTCTGCAAGCCTCTTTAGGGTCACGTGACGCATGCGCACGCGTGATTTAGTGAAGCTGTATGCAAATCAGGCAGGAAGAGGGCCGCTTTCAGGCATTTAATGGGATTTTCCATAGAAATACATCATTGTGACTCCTTTTTAACCGTTATAGCGCCAACAAGTGGCCAATCGCCACGTCCTTTTTCACGCAGTCACAGAACGAGCTCTTACATATGCGTGCTGAGTTTGGTGAAAATACCTTGTTCCGTTCACGAGTTATAGCCAATTTAGTAAAAGTGGCTCCTCCCCCCTTCCAACGTTTTGGCGGCCCTTAGGGACCGTGAACCCAAATTTCCACTTTTTTTTAATAACTTTTGACAATCCGACTCCAGAAAATCTCGCTGCGCTGGTTTGGTTCCGGTCGGGCCAATAACCTAGGACTAGTTCGCAAAAGTAGGTTTTGCAAAAAATCCCAAATAGCCGAAAATTTTCCCACTCTGACGAGCAAATCCGAGGCATGCATTTTGTCCGTCTTGAGCCAAGGATTCCAGCGATATAAGGCACTCGAGGCTACGCCTTACGGTTGAGGAGTTATGAGCCGTTTCATACTTTTAATCGCCGTTTCGTACTTTTGATCGCTGTAGCGCCCCCGTCAGGCCGATCGGGGCGGGCTTCGGTGACGTCTGTAGTCGTTGTGAGTACTACCAGCCCTGCAAGTTTCAAGTCTCTACGACGTACGGTTTGGTCTGCCTGATCAGTTTTAGCTGGAGAATGATGCATCATGGGAAAATGAACAGTTACAATAGGGTTTCAGCCTGACACCTGACTTTGATTGGATTTTACTACCCCTTACTATCAATATTTTGACATTTGGGCTCGCGATCGTGCGTAACGACCTATGTTTCCGAACTTCTGACGCTGGTTTCGTCTCGATCGGACTAGCGGTTTCGAAGATATCGGCAAAAAGGTTTAAACGCTAAATTACAACGGTGCACAAACCGTACGGCGAAACCTGGCAAGTGTGGTATCGTTGGACTCGGCAACGATTCAGGAGTCTAAGGAGATGAGTCTCATGAAAATAAGTCAACCACACCCAAAGTTCTAAGCATTTTTAAAAAAAAATCTCCACTAGTTGGCGCTGTTTTGAAACTTGTCAGGCGACTTTGGGATATCGTGGTGATGACCCATACCGAGTTTCGTAACAATCCGTTCATGCGTTGATAAAATACAGCATTTTAGCACATAATTCAAGATGGCCGACAGCCAAAATGGTCGATATGGTAAAATTGGAAATCCGTCGACTTGGCATGACGTCCCGAATCTAACGAGACCACTTTCATGATATTTGGACAAACGGTTCAGCAAAGAAAAGCTAAAATAGCCCTTTTTCGTATCTCCAGACCAGTAGGTGGCACTGTGCCGAAACGCTGCAAGTAGCCTCAGGTCATGCTTGTGATGACATGTACCAAGTTTGGTTTGAACACAATAAAGCGTTGCGGAGATATTGCCTTAAGTGTGTTTTTGCAAACGTTATGTAAAATTTGTTCGCGCGTTTATCAAAAACGATTAGATGAATCAACTTGATTTGTAAGATTTTTTGTCAATATTGTCTGAAGATGATCTGGTTCAATTTTCGTGCAAATCGGATGAACCGTCTAGGACGAGTTCGCAAAAGTAGGTTTTTCGGTTAATTGAAAATGGCGGGGAAATATTCAAGACGGAAAATGATGTCATAGGGTGCTATCGAATTGGCATGAGCTCAGAAATTAGAGGAAAAAAGAATTTGGTTTCTAGCCCTTACGGTTCAAAAGTTATTAGCATAAACATGAGTACACATTTGGACAGATGGTGGCGCTAGAGGGATTGAGATAGAGACACCAAAATTGCTATGGTGACAGATCAGACCGTCCTCTATTAGTGTGCCAAATTTCAAAATTTTTTACCATACGGTTCTATGGGCTGCCATAGACTCCCATGGCGGAAGAAAAAAAGACGGGAACAGTTTCAATAGGTGCCTTCGCACCTTCGGTGCTTGGCCCCTAATAAAAAGGGCATAAAAAGGGTCTAAAAAAGGCCTATAAAAAAAAGACTATAGGGTCTGAGCGCTTGATTTTTGAGCTGCGGGTTGCAAAAACTTTATCAAGCATGGTGACATGTGCATCGGAGAGGTCAAAGGTCAATTTTTACATTTTCAGCTCATTTATCATGGAAAAGTGGTGGGGTTTTTTTTACCTTTTAAACTGGTATGCCTCTACTGATGGCCCGATCTCCGTCAAAGTTTGCACGCGTCTTTACAATAATGCGGCGCACATGCTCAGCCGATTTGGTGAAGTTCTGCGCAGTGCAGGCAATTTTTAGTCATTTAAATGTCATTTTGCATAGGATATTATAGAGCATTTTTTTTCACCTTTATAACGGTTAAAGCGCCACGGCGGCCATTATAGTCTGCAAGCCTCTTTAGGGTCACGTGACGCATGCGCACGCGTGATTTCGTGAAGCTGTATGCAAATCAGGCAGGAAGAGGGCCGCTTTCAGGCATTTAATGGGATTTTCCATAGAAATACATCATTGTGACTCCTTTTTAACTGTTATAGCGCCAACAAGTGGCCAATCGCCACGTCCTTTTTCACGCAGTCACAGAACGAGCTCTTACATATGCGTGCTGAGTTTGGTGAAAATACCTTGTTCCGTTCACGAGTTATAGCCAATTTAGTAAAAGTGGCTCCTCCCCCCTTCCAACGTTTTGGCGGCCCTTAGGGACCGTGAACCCAAATTTCCACTTTTTTTTAATAACTTTTGACAATCCGACTCCAGAAAATCTCGCTGCGCTGGTTTGGTTCCGGTCGGGCCAATAACCTAGGACTAGTTCGCAAAAATAGGTTTTGCAAAAAATCCCAAATAGCCGAAAATTTTCCCACTCTGACGAGCAAATCCGAGGCATGCATTTTGTCCGTCTTGAGCCAAGGATTCCAGCGATATAAGGCACTCGAGGCTACGCCTTACGGTTGAGGAGTTATGAGCCGTTTCGTACTTTTGATCGCCGTTTCGTACTTTTGATCGCTGTAGCGCCCCCGTCAGGCCGATCGGGGCGGGCTTCGGTGACGTCTGTAGTCGTTGTGAGTACTACCAGCCCTGCAAGTTTCAAGTCTCTACGACGTACGGTTTGGTCTGCCTGATCAGTTTTAGCTGGAGAATGATGCATCATGGGAAAATGAACAGTTACAATAGGGTTTCAGCCTGACACCTGACTTTGATTGGATTTTACTACCCCTTACTATCAATATTTTGACATTTGGGCTCGCGATCGTGCGTAACGACCTATGTTTCCGAACTTCTGACGCTGGTTTCGTCTCGATCGGACTAGCGGTTTCGAAGATATCGGCAAAAAGGTTTAAACGCTAAATTACAACGGTGCACAAACCGTACGGCGAAACCTGGCAAGTGTGGTATCGTTGGACTCGGCAACGATTCAAGAGTCTAAGGAGATGAGTCTCGTGAAAATAAGTCAACCACACCCAAAGTTCTAAGCATTTTTAAAAAAAAATCTCCACTAGGTGGCGCTGTTTTGAAACTTGTCAGGCGACTTTGGGATATCGTGGTGATGACCCATACCGAGTTTCGTAACAATCCGTTCATGTGTTGATAAAATACAGCATTTTAGCACATAATTCAAGATGGCCGACAGCCAAAATGGTCGATATGGTAAAATTGGAAATCCGTCGACTTGGCATGACGTCCCGAATCTAACGAGACCACTTTCATGATATTTGGACAAACGGTTCAGCAAAGAAAAGCTAAAATAGCCCTTTTTCGTATCTCCAGACCAGTAGGTGGCACTGTGCCAAAACGCTGCAAGTAGCCTCAAGTCATGCTTGTGATGACATGTACCAAGTTTGGTTTGAACACAATAAAGCGTTGCGGAGATATTGCCTTAAGTGTGTTTTTGCAAACGTTATGTAAAATTTGTTCGCGCGTTTATCAAAAACGATTAGATGAATCAACTTGATTTGTAAGATTTTTTGTCAATATTGTCTGAAGATGATCTGGTTCAATTTTCGTGCAAATCGGATGAACCGTCTAGGACGAGTTCGCAAAAGTAGGTTTTTCGGTTAATTGAAAATGGCGGGAAAATATTCAAGACGGAAAATGATGTCATAGAGTGCTATCGAATTGGCATTAGCTCAGAAATTAGAGGAAAAAAGAATTTGGTTTCTAGCCCTTACGGTTCAAAAGTTATTAGCATAAACATGAGTACACATTTGGACAGATGGTGGCGCTAGAGGGATTAAGATAGAGACACCAAAATTCCTATGGTGACAGATCAGACCGTCCTCTATTAGTGTGCCAAATTTCACAATTTTTTACCATACAGTTCTATGGGCTGCCATAGACTCCCATGGCGGAAGAAAAAAAGACGGGAACGGTTTCAATAGGTGCCTTCGCACCTTCGGTGCTTGGCCCCTAATAAAAAGGGCATAAAAAGGGTCTAAAAAGGCCTATAAAAAAAAGACTATAGGGTCTGAGCGCTTGATTTTTGAGCTGCGGGTTGCAAAAACTTTATCAAGCATGGTGACATGTGCATCGGAGAGGTCAAAGGTCAATTTTTACATTTTCAGCTCATTTATCATGGAAAAGTGGTGGGTTTTTCTTTACCTTTTAAACTGGTATGCCTCTACTGATGGCCCGATCTCCGTCAAAGTTTGCACGCGTCTTTACAATAATGCGGCGCACATGCTCAGCCGATTTGGTGAAGTTCTGCGCAGTGCAGGCAATTTTTAGTCATTTAAATGTCATTTTGCATAGGATATTATAGAGCATTTTTTTTCACCTTTATAACGGTTAAAGCGCCACGGCGGCCATAATAGTCTGCAAGCCTCTTTAGGGTCACGTGACGCATGCGCACGCGTGATTTCGTGAAGCTGTATGCAAATCAGGCAGGAAGAGGGCCGCTTTCAGGCATTTAATGGGATTTTCCATAGAAATACATCATTGTGACTCCTTTTTAACCGTTATAGCGCCAACAAGTGGCCAATCGCCACGTCCTTTTTCACGCAGTCACAGAACGAGCTCTTACATATGCGTGCTGAGTTTGGTGAAAATACCTCGTTCCGTTCACGAGTTATAGCCAATTTAGTAAAAGTGGCTCCTCCCCCCTTCCAACGTTTTGGCGACCCTTAGGGACCGTGAACCCAAATTTCCACTTTTTTTTATAACTTTTGACAATCCGACTCCAGAGAATCTCGCTGCGCTGGTTTGGTTCCGGTCGGGCCAATAACCTAGGACTAGTTTGCAAAAGTAGGTTTTGCAAAAAATCCCAAATAGCCGAAAATTTTCCCACTCTGACGAGCAAATCCGAGGCATGCATTTTGTCCGTCTTGAGCCAAGGATTGCAGCGATATAAGGCACTCGAGGCTACGCCTTACGGTTGAGGAGTTATGAGCCGTTTCGTACTTTTGATCGCCGTTTCGTACTTTTGATCGCTGTAGCGCCCCCGTCAGGCCGATCGGGGCGGGCTTCGGTGACGTCTGTAGTCGTTGTGAGTACTACAAGCCCTGCAAGTTTCAAGTCTCTACGACGTACGGTTTGGTCTGCCTGATCAGTTTTAGCTGGAGAATGATGCATCATGGGAAAATGAACAGTTACAATAGGGTTTCAGCCTGACACCTGACTTTGATTGGATTTTACTACCCCTTACTATCAATATTTTGACATTTGGGCTCGCGATCGTGCCTAACGACCTATGTTTCCGAACTTCTGACGCTGGTTTCGTCTCGATCGGACTAGCGGTTTCGAAGATATCGGCAAAAAGGTTTAAACGCTAAATTACAACGGTGCACAAACCGTACGGCGAAACCTGGCAAGTGTGGTATCATTGGACTCGGCAACGATTCAGGAGTCTAAGGAGATGAGTCTCGTGAAAATAAGTCAACCACACCCAAAGTTCTAAGCATTTTAAAAAAAAAATCTCCACTAGGTGGCACTGTTTTGAAACTTGTCAGGCGACTTTGGGATATCGTGGTGATGACCCATACCGAGTTTCGTAACAATCCGTTCATGCGTTGATAAAATACAGCATTTTAGCACATAATTCAAGATGGCCGACAGCCAAAATGGTCGATATGGTAAAATTGGAAATCCGTCGACTTGGCATGACGTCCCGAATCTAACGAGACCACTTTCATGATATTTGGACAAACGGTTCAGCAAAGAAAAGCTAAATTAGCCCTTTTTCGTATCTCCAGACCAGTAGGTGGCACTGTGCCGAAACGCTGCAAGTAGCCTCAGGTCATGCTTGTGATGACATGTACCAAGTTTGGTTTGAACACAATAAAGCGTTGCGGAGATATTGCCTTAAGTGTGTTTTTGCAAACGTTATGTAAAATTTGTTCGCGCGTTTATCAAAAACGATTAGATGAATCAACTTGATTTGTAAGATTTTTTGTCAATATTGTCTGAAGATGATCTGGTTCAATTTTCGTGCAAATCGGATGAACCGTCTAGGACGAGTTCGCAAAAGTAGGTTTTTCGGTTAATTGAAAATGGCGGGGAAATATTCAAGACGGAAAATGATGTCATAGGGTGCTATCGAATTGGCATGAGCTCAGAAATTAGAGGAAAAAAGAATTTGGTTTCTAGCCCTTACGGTTCAAAAGTTATTAGCATAAACATGAGTACACATTTGGACAGATGGTGGCGCTAGAGGGATTAAGATAGAGACACCAAAATTCCTATGGTGACAGATCAGACCGTCCTCTATTAGTGTGCCAAATTTCACAATTTTTTACCATACGGTTCTATGGGCTGCCATAGACTCCCATGGCGGAAGAAAAAAAGACGGGAACGGTTTCAATAGGTGCCTTCGCACCTTCGGTGCTTGGCCCCTAATAAAAAGGGCATAAAAAGGGTCTAAAAAGGCCTATAAAAAAAAGACTATAGGGTCTGAGCGCTTGATTTTTGAGCTGCGGGTTGCAAAAACTTTATCAAGCATGGTGACATGTGCATCGGAGAGGTCAAAGGTCAATTTTTACATTTTCAGCTCATTTATCATGGAAAAGTGGTGTTTTTTTTTTTACCTTTTAAACTGGTATGCCTCTACTGATGGCCCGATCTCCGTCAAAGTTTGCACGCGTCTTTACAATAATGCGGCGCACATGCTCAGCCGATTTGGTGAAGTTCTGCGCAGTGCAGGCAATTTTTAGTCATTTAAATGTCATTTTGCATAGGATATTATAGAGCATTTTTTTTCACCTTTATAACGGTTAAAGCGCCACGGCGGCCATAATAGTCTGCAAGCCTCTTTAGGGTCACGTGACGCATGCGCACGCGTGATTTCGTGAAGCTGTATGCAAATCAGGCAGGAAGAGGGCCGCTTTCAGGCATTTAATGGGATTTTCCATAGAAATACATCATTGTGACTCCTTTTTAACCGTTATAGCGCCAACAAGTGGCCAATCGCCACGTCCTTTTTCACGCAGTCACAGAACGAGCTCTTACATATGCGTGCTGAGTTTGGTGAAAATACCTCGTTCCGTTCACGAGTTATAGCCAATTTAGTAAAAGTGGCTCCTCCCCCCTTCCAACGTTTTGGCGGCCCTTAGGGACCGTGAACCCAAATTTCCACTTTTTTTTATAACTTTTGACAAGCCGACTCCAGAAAATCTCGCTGCGCTGGTTTGGTTCCGGTCGGGCCAATAACCTAGGACTAGTTCGCAAAAGTAGGTTTTGCAAAAAATCCCAAATAGCCGAAAATTTTCCCACTCTGACGAGCAAATCCGAGGCATGCATTTTGTCCGTCTTGAGCCAAGTATTCCAGCGATATAAGGCACTCGAGGCTACACCTTACGGTTGAGGAGTTATGAGCCGTTTCGTACTTTTGATCGCCGTTTCGTACTTTTGATCGCTGTAGCGCCCACGTCAGGCCGATCGGGGCGGGCTTCGGTGACGTCTGTAGTCGTTGTGAGTACTACAAGCCCTGCAAGTTTCAAGTCTCTACGACGTACGGTTTGGTCTGCCTGATCAGTTTTAGCTGGAGAATGATGCATCATGGGAAAATGAACAGTTACAATAGGGTTTCAGCCTGACACCTGACTTTGATTGGATTTTACTACCCCTTACTATCAATATTTTGACATTTGGGCTCGCGATCGTGCCTAACGACCTATGTTTCCGAACTTCTGACGCTGGTTTCGTCTCGATCGGACTAGCGGTTTCGAAGATATCGGCAAAAAGGTTTAAACGCTAAATTACAACGGTGCACAAACCGTACGGCGAAACCTGGCAAGTGTGGTATCGTTGGACTCGGCAACGATTCAGGAGTCTAAGGAGATGAGTCTCGTGAAAATAAGTCAACCACACCCAAAGTTCTAAGCATTTTTAAAAAGAAATCTCCACTAGGTGGCGCTGTTTTGAAACTTGTCAGGCGACTTTGGGATATCGTGGTGATGACCCATACCGAGTTTCGTAACAATCCGTTCATGCGTTGATAAAATACAGCATTTTAGCACATAATTCAAGATGGCCGACAGCCAAAATGGTCGATATGGTAAAATTGGAAATCCGTCGACTTGGCATGACGTCCCGAATCTAACGAGACCACTTTCATGATATTTGGACAAACGGTTCAGCAAAGAAAAGCTAAATTAGCCCTTTTTCGTATCTCCAGACCAGTAGGTGGCACTGTGCCGAAACGCTGCAAGTAGCCTCAGGTCATGCTTGTGATGACATGTACCAAGTTTGGTTTGAACACAATAAAGCGTTGCGGAGATATTGCCTTAAGTGTGTTTTTGCAAACGTTATGTAAAATTTGTTCGCGCGTTTATCAAAAACGATTAGATGAATCAACTTGATTTGTAAGATTTTTTGTCAATATTGTCTGAAGATGATCTGGTTCAATTTTCGTGCAAATCGGATGAACCGTCTAGGACGAGTTCGCAAAAGTAGGTTTTTCGGTTAATTGAAAATGGCGGGGAAATATTCAAGACGGAAAATGATGTCATAGGGTGCTATCGAATTGGCATGAGCTCAGAAATTAGAGGAAAAAAGAATTTGGTTTCTAGCCCTTACGGTTCAAAAGTTATTAGCATAAACATGAGTACACATTTGGACAGATGGTGGCGCTAGAGGGATTAAGATAGAGACACCAAAATTCCTATGGTGACAGATCAGACCGTCCTCTATTAGTGTGCCGAATTTCACAATTTTTTACCATACGGTTCTATGGGCTGCCATAGACTCCCATGGCGGAAGAAAAAAAGACGGGAACGGTTTCAATAGGTGCCTTCGCACCTTCGGTGCTTGGCCCCTAATAAAAAGGGCATAAAAAGGGTCTAAAAAGGCCTATAAAAAAAAGACTATAGGGTCTGAGCGCTTGATTTTTGAGCTGCGGGTTGCAAAAACTTTATCAAGCATGGTGACATGTGCATCGGAGAGGTCAAAGGTCAATTTTTACATTTTCAGCTCATTTATCATGGAAAAGTGGTGTTTTTTTTTTTACCTTTTAAACTGGTATGCCTCTACTGATGGCCCGATCTCCGTCAAAGTTTGCACGCGTCTTTACAATAATGCGGCGCACATGCTCAGCCGATTTGGTGAAGTTCTGCGCAGTGCAGGCAATTTTTAGTCATTTAAATGTCATTTTGCATAGGATATTATAGAGCATTTTTTTTCACCTTTATAACGGTTAAAGCGCCACGGCGGCCATAATAGTCTGCAAGCCTCTTTAGGGTCACGTGACGCATGCGCACGCGTGATTTCGTGAAGCTGTATGCAAATCAGGCAGGAAGAGGGCCGCTTTCAGGCATTTAATGGGATTTTCCATAGAAATACATCATTGTGACTCCTTTTTAACCGTTATAGCGCCAACAAGTGGCCAATCGCCACGTCCTTTTTCACGCAGTCACAGAACGAGCTCTTACATATGCGTGCTGAGTTTGGTGAAAATACCTCGTTCCGTTCACGAGTTATAGCCAATTTAGTAAAAGTGGCTCCTCCCCCCTTCCAACGTTTTGGCGGCCCTTAGGGACCGTGAACCCAAATTTCCACTTTTTTTTATAACTTTTGACAAGCCGACTCCAGAAAATCTCGCTGCGCTGGTTTGGTTCCGGTCGGGCCAATAACCTAGGACTAGTTCGCAAAAGTAGGTTTTGCAAAAAATCCCAAATAGCCGAAAATTTTCCCACTCTGACGAGCAAATCCGAGGCATGCATTTTGTCCGTCTTGAGCCAAGTATTCCAGCGATATAAGGCACTCGAGGCTACACCTTACGGTTGAGGAGTTATGAGCCGTTTCGTACTTTTGATCGCCGTTTCGTACTTTTGATCGCTGTAGCGCCCACGTCAGGCCGATCGGGGCGGGCTTCGGTGACGTCTGTAGTCGTTGTGAGTACTACAAGCCCTGCAAGTTTCAAGTCTCTACGACGTACGGTTTGGTCTGCCTGATCAGTTTTAGCTGGAGAATGATGCATCATGGGAAAATGAACAGTTACAATAGGGTTTCAGCCTGACACCTGACTTTGATTGGATTTTACTACCCCTTACTATCAATATTTTGACATTTGGGCTCGCGATCGTGCCTAACGACCTATGTTTCCGAACTTCTGACGCTGGTTTCGTCTCGATCGGACTAGCGGTTTCGAAGATATCGGCAAAAAGGTTTAAACGCTAAATTACAACGGTGCACAAACCGTACGGCGAAACCTGGCAAGTGTGGTATCGTTGGACTCGGCAACGATTCAGGAGTCTAAGGAGATGAGTCTCGTGAAAATAAGTCAACCACACCCAAAGTTCTAAGCATTTTTAAAAAGAAATCTCCACTAGGTGGCGCTGTTTTGAAACTTGTCAGGCGACTTTGGGATATCGTGGTGATGACCCATACCGAGTTTCGTAACAATCCGTTCATGCGTTGATAAAATACAGCATTTTAGCACATAATTCAAGATGGCCGACAGCCAAAATGGTCGATATGGTAAAATTGGAAATCCGTCGACTTGGCATGACGTCCCGAATCTAACGAGACCACTTTCATGATATTTGGACAAACGGTTCAGCAAAGAAAAGCTAAAATAGCCCTTTTTCGTATCTCCAGACCAGTAGGTGGCACTGTGCCGAAACGCTGCAAGTAGCCTCAGGTCATGCTTGTGATGACATGTACCAAGTTTGGTTTGAACACAATAAAGCGTTGCGGAGATATTGCCTTAAGTGTGTTTTTGCAAACGTTATGTAAAATTTGTTCGCGCGTTTATCAAAAACGATTAGATGAATCAACTTGATTTGTAAGATTTTTTGTCAATATTGTCTGAAGATGATCTGGTTCAATTTTCGTGCAAATCGGATGAACCGTCTAGGACGAGTTCGCAAAAGTAGGTTTTTCGGTTAATTGAAAATGGCGGGGAAATATTCAAGACGGAAAATGATGTCATAGGGTGCTATCGAATTGGCATGAGCTCAGAAATTAGAGGAAAAAAGAATTTGGTTTCTAGCCCTTACGGTTCAAAAGTTATTAGCATAAACATGAGTACACATTTGGACAGATGGTGGCGCTAGAGGGATTGAGATAGAGACACCAAAATTGCTATGGTGACAGATCAGACCGTCCTCTATTAGTGTGCCAAATTTCAAAATTTTTTACCATACGGTTCTATGGGCTGCCATAGACTCCCATGGCGGAAGAAAAAAAGACGGGAACAGTTTCAATAGGTGCCTTCGCACCTTCGGTGCTTGGCCCCTAATAAAAAGGGCATAAAAAGGGTCTAAAAAAGGCCTATAAAAAAAAGACTATAGGGTCTGAGCGCTTGATTTTTGAGCTGCGGGTTGCAAAAACTTTATCAAGCATGGTGACATGTGCATCGGAGAGGTCAAAGGTCAATTTTTACATTTTCAGCTCATTTATCATGGAAAAGTGGTGGGGTTTTTTTTACCTTTTAAACTGGTATGCCTCTACTGATGGCCCGATCTCCGTCAAAGTTTGCACGCGTCTTTACAATAATGCGGCGCACATGCTCAGCCGATTTGGTGAAGTTCTGCGCAGTGCAGGCAATTTTTAGTCATTTAAATGTCATTTTGCATAGGATATTATAGAGCATTTTTTTTCACCTTTATAACGGTTAAAGCGCCACGGCGGCCATTATAGTCTGCAAGCCTCTTTAGGGTCACGTGACGCATGCGCACGCGTGATTTCGTGAAGCTGTATGCAAATCAGGCAGGAAGAGGGCCGCTTTCAGGCATTTAATGGGATTTTCCATAGAAATACATCATTGTGACTCCTTTTTAACTGTTATAGCGCCAACAAGTGGCCAATCGCCACGTCCTTTTTCACGCAGTCACAGAACGAGCTCTTACATATGCGTGCTGAGTTTGGTGAAAATACCTTGTTCCGTTCACGAGTTATAGCCAATTTAGTAAAAGTGGCTCCTCCCCCCTTCCAACGTTTTGGCGGCCCTTAGGGACCGTGAACCCAAATTTCCACTTTTTTTTAATAACTTTTGACAATCCGACTCCAGAAAATCTCGCTGCGCTGGTTTGGTTCCGGTCGGGCCAATAACCTAGGACTAGTTCGCAAAAATAGGTTTTGCAAAAAATCCCAAATAGCCGAAAATTTTCCCACTCTGACGAGCAAATCCGAGGCATGCATTTTGTCCGTCTTGAGCCAAGGATTCCAGCGATATAAGGCACTCGAGGCTACGCCTTACGGTTGAGGAGTTATGAGCCGTTTCGTACTTTTGATCGCCGTTTCGTACTTTTGATCGCTGTAGCGCCCCCGTCAGGCCGATCGGGGCGGGCTTCGGTGACGTCTGTAGTCGTTGTGAGTACTACCAGCCCTGCAAGTTTCAAGTCTCTACGACGTACGGTTTGGTCTGCCTGATCAGTTTTAGCTGGAGAATGATGCATCATGGGAAAATGAACAGTTACAATAGGGTTTCAGCCTGACACCTGACTTTGATTGGATTTTACTACCCCTTACTATCAATATTTTGACATTTGGGCTCGCGATCGTGCGTAACGACCTATGTTTCCGAACTTCTGACGCTGGTTTCGTCTCGATCGGACTAGCGGTTTCGAAGATATCGGCAAAAAGGTTTAAACGCTAAATTACAACGGTGCACAAACCGTACGGCGAAACCTGGCAAGTGTGGTATCGTTGGACTCGGCAACGATTCAAGAGTCTAAGGAGATGAGTCTCGTGAAAATAAGTCAACCACACCCAAAGTTCTAAGCATTTTTAAAAAAAAATCTCCACTAGGTGGCGCTGTTTTGAAACTTGTCAGGCGACTTTGGGATATCGTGGTGATGACCCATACCGAGTTTCGTAACAATCCGTTCATGTGTTGATAAAATACAGCATTTTAGCACATAATTCAAGATGGCCGACAGCCAAAATGGTCGATATGGTAAAATTGGAAATCCGTCGACTTGGCATGACGTCCCGAATCTAACGAGACCACTTTCATGATATTTGGACAAACGGTTCAGCAAAGAAAAGCTAAAATAGCCCTTTTTCGTATCTCCAGACCAGTAGGTGGCACTGTGCCAAAACGCTGCAAGTAGCCTCAAGTCATGCTTGTGATGACATGTACCAAGTTTGGTTTGAACACAATAAAGCGTTGCGGAGATATTGCCTTAAGTGTGTTTTTGCAAACGTTATGTAAAATTTGTTCGCGCGTTTATCAAAAACGATTAGATGAATCAACTTGATTTGTAAGATTTTTTGTCAATATTGTCTGAAGATGATCTGGTTCAATTTTCGTGCAAATCGGATGAACCGTCTAGGACGAGTTCGCAAAAGTAGGTTTTTCGGTTAATTGAAAATGGCGGGAAAATATTCAAGACGGAAAATGATGTCATAGAGTGCTATCGAATTGGCATTAGCTCAGAAATTAGAGGAAAAAAGAATTTGGTTTCTAGCCCTTACGGTTCAAAAGTTATTAGCATAAACATGAGTACACATTTGGACAGATGGTGGCGCTAGAGGGATTAAGATAGAGACACCAAAATTCCTATGGTGACAGATCAGACCGTCCTCTATTAGTGTGCCAAATTTCACAATTTTTTACCATACAGTTCTATGGGCTGCCATAGACTCCCATGGCGGAAGAAAAAAAGACGGGAACGGTTTCAATAGGTGCCTTCGCACCTTCGGTGCTTGGCCCCTAATAAAAAGGGCATAAAAAGGGTCTAAAAAGGCCTATAAAAAAAAGACTATAGGGTCTGAGCGCTTGATTTTTGAGCTGCGGGTTGCAAAAACTTTATCAAGCATGGTGACATGTGCATCGGAGAGGTCAAAGGTCAATTTTTACATTTTCAGCTCATTTATCATGGAAAAGTGGTGGGTTTTTCTTTACCTTTTAAACTGGTATGCCTCTACTGATGGCCCGATCTCCGTCAAAGTTTGCACGCGTCTTTACAATAATGCGGCGCACATGCTCAGCCGATTTGGTGAAGTTCTGCGCAGTGCAGGCAATTTTTAGTCATTTAAATGTCATTTTGCATAGGATATTATAGAGCATTTTTTTTCACCTTTATAACGGTTAAAGCGCCACGGCGGCCATAATAGTCTGCAAGCCTCTTTAGGGTCACGTGACGCATGCGCACGCGTGATTTCGTGAAGCTGTATGCAAATCAGGCAGGAAGAGGGCCGCTTTCAGGCATTTAATGGGATTTTCCATAGAAATACATCATTGTGACTCCTTTTTAACCGTTATAGCGCCAACAAGTGGCCAATCGCCACGTCCTTTTTCACGCAGTCACAGAACGAGCTCTTACATATGCGTGCTGAGTTTGGTGAAAATACCTCGTTCCGTTCACGAGTTATAGCCAATTTAGTAAAAGTGGCTCCTCCCCCCTTCCAACGTTTTGGCGACCCTTAGGGACCGTGAACCCAAATTTCCACTTTTTTTTATAACTTTTGACAATCCGACTCCAGAGAATCTCGCTGCGCTGGTTTGGTTCCGGTCGGGCCAATAACCTAGGACTAGTTTGCAAAAGTAGGTTTTGCAAAAAATCCCAAATAGCCGAAAATTTTCCCACTCTGACGAGCAAATCCGAGGCATGCATTTTGTCCGTCTTGAGCCAAGGATTGCAGCGATATAAGGCACTCGAGGCTACGCCTTACGGTTGAGGAGTTATGAGCCGTTTCGTACTTTTGATCGCCGTTTCGTACTTTTGATCGCTGTAGCGCCCCCGTCAGGCCGATCGGGGCGGGCTTCGGTGACGTCTGTAGTCGTTGTGAGTACTACAAGCCCTGCAAGTTTCAAGTCTCTACGACGTACGGTTTGGTCTGCCTGATCAGTTTTAGCTGGAGAATGATGCATCATGGGAAAATGAACAGTTACAATAGGGTTTCAGCCTGACACCTGACTTTGATTGGATTTTACTACCCCTTACTATCAATATTTTGACATTTGGGCTCGCGATCGTGCCTAACGACCTATGTTTCCGAACTTCTGACGCTGGTTTCGTCTCGATCGGACTAGCGGTTTCGAAGATATCGGCAAAAAGGTTTAAACGCTAAATTACAACGGTGCACAAACCGTACGGCGAAACCTGGCAAGTGTGGTATCATTGGACTCGGCAACGATTCAGGAGTCTAAGGAGATGAGTCTCGTGAAAATAAGTCAACCACACCCAAAGTTCTAAGCATTTTAAAAAAAAAATCTCCACTAGGTGGCACTGTTTTGAAACTTGTCAGGCGACTTTGGGATATCGTGGTGATGACCCATACCGAGTTTCGTAACAATCCGTTCATGCGTTGATAAAATACAGCATTTTAGCACATAATTCAAGATGGCCGACAGCCAAAATGGTCGATATGGTAAAATTGGAAATCCGTCGACTTGGCATGACGTCCCGAATCTAACGAGACCACTTTCATGATATTTGGACAAACGGTTCAGCAAAGAAAAGCTAAATTAGCCCTTTTTCGTATCTCCAGACCAGTAGGTGGCACTGTGCCGAAACGCTGCAAGTAGCCTCAGGTCATGCTTGTGATGACATGTACCAAGTTTGGTTTGAACACAATAAAGCGTTGCGGAGATATTGCCTTAAGTGTGTTTTTGCAAACGTTATGTAAAATTTGTTCGCGCGTTTATCAAAAACGATTAGATGAATCAACTTGATTTGTAAGATTTTTTGTCAATATTGTCTGAAGATGATCTGGTTCAATTTTCGTGCAAATCGGATGAACCGTCTAGGACGAGTTCGCAAAAGTAGGTTTTTCGGTTAATTGAAAATGGCGGGGAAATATTCAAGACGGAAAATGATGTCATAGGGTGCTATCGAATTGGCATGAGCTCAGAAATTAGAGGAAAAAAGAATTTGGTTTCTAGCCCTTACGGTTCAAAAGTTATTAGCATAAACATGAGTACACATTTGGACAGATGGTGGCGCTAGAGGGATTAAGATAGAGACACCAAAATTCCTATGGTGACAGATCAGACCGTCCTCTATTAGTGTGCCAAATTTCACAATTTTTTACCATACGGTTCTATGGGCTGCCATAGACTCCCATGGCGGAAGAAAAAAAGACGGGAACGGTTTCAATAGGTGCCTTCGCACCTTCGGTGCTTGGCCCCTAATAAAAAGGGCATAAAAAGGGTCTAAAAAGGCCTATAAAAAAAAGACTATAGGGTCTGAGCGCTTGATTTTTGAGCTGCGGGTTGCAAAAACTTTATCAAGCATGGTGACATGTGCATCGGAGAGGTCAAAGGTCAATTTTTACATTTTCAGCTCATTTATCATGGAAAAGTGGTGTTTTTTTTTTTACCTTTTAAACTGGTATGCCTCTACTGATGGCCCGATCTCCGTCAAAGTTTGCACGCGTCTTTACAATAATGCGGCGCACATGCTCAGCCGATTTGGTGAAGTTCTGCGCAGTGCAGGCAATTTTTAGTCATTTAAATGTCATTTTGCATAGGATATTATAGAGCATTTTTTTTCACCTTTATAACGGTTAAAGCGCCACGGCGGCCATAATAGTCTGCAAGCCTCTTTAGGGTCACGTGACGCATGCGCACGCGTGATTTCGTGAAGCTGTATGCAAATCAGGCAGGAAGAGGGCCGCTTTCAGGCATTTAATGGGATTTTCCATAGAAATACATCATTGTGACTCCTTTTTAACCGTTATAGCGCCAACAAGTGGCCAATCGCCACGTCCTTTTTCACGCAGTCACAGAACGAGCTCTTACATATGCGTGCTGAGTTTGGTGAAAATACCTCGTTCCGTTCACGAGTTATAGCCAATTTAGTAAAAGTGGCTCCTCCCCCCTTCCAACGTTTTGGCGGCCCTTAGGGACCGTGAACCCAAATTTCCACTTTTTTTTATAACTTTTGACAAGCCGACTCCAGAAAATCTCGCTGCGCTGGTTTGGTTCCGGTCGGGCCAATAACCTAGGACTAGTTCGCAAAAGTAGGTTTTGCAAAAAATCCCAAATAGCCGAAAATTTTCCCACTCTGACGAGCAAATCCGAGGCATGCATTTTGTCCGTCTTGAGCCAAGTATTCCAGCGATATAAGGCACTCGAGGCTACACCTTACGGTTGAGGAGTTATGAGCCGTTTCGTACTTTTGATCGCCGTTTCGTACTTTTGATCGCTGTAGCGCCCACGTCAGGCCGATCGGGGCGGGCTTCGGTGACGTCTGTAGTCGTTGTGAGTACTACAAGCCCTGCAAGTTTCAAGTCTCTACGACGTACGGTTTGGTCTGCCTGATCAGTTTTAGCTGGAGAATGATGCATCATGGGAAAATGAACAGTTACAATAGGGTTTCAGCCTGACACCTGACTTTGATTGGATTTTACTACCCCTTACTATCAATATTTTGACATTTGGGCTCGCGATCGTGCCTAACGACCTATGTTTCCGAACTTCTGACGCTGGTTTCGTCTCGATCGGACTAGCGGTTTCGAAGATATCGGCAAAAAGGTTTAAACGCTAAATTACAACGGTGCACAAACCGTACGGCGAAACCTGGCAAGTGTGGTATCGTTGGACTCGGCAACGATTCAGGAGTCTAAGGAGATGAGTCTCGTGAAAATAAGTCAACCACACCCAAAGTTCTAAGCATTTTTAAAAAGAAATCTCCACTAGGTGGCGCTGTTTTGAAACTTGTCAGGCGACTTTGGGATATCGTGGTGATGACCCATACCGAGTTTCGTAACAATCCGTTCATGCGTTGATAAAATACAGCATTTTAGCACATAATTCAAGATGGCCGACAGCCAAAATGGTCGATATGGTAAAATTGGAAATCCGTCGACTTGGCATGACGTCCCGAATCTAACGAGACCACTTTCATGATATTTGGACAAACGGTTCAGCAAAGAAAAGCTAAATTAGCCCTTTTTCGTATCTCCAGACCAGTAGGTGGCACTGTGCCGAAACGCTGCAAGTAGCCTCAGGTCATGCTTGTGATGACATGTACCAAGTTTGGTTTGAACACAATAAAGCGTTGCGGAGATATTGCCTTAAGTGTGTTTTTGCAAACGTTATGTAAAATTTGTTCGCGCGTTTATCAAAAACGATTAGATGAATCAACTTGATTTGTAAGATTTTTTGTCAATATTGTCTGAAGATGATCTGGTTCAATTTTCGTGCAAATCGGATGAACCGTCTAGGACGAGTTCGCAAAAGTAGGTTTTTCGGTTAATTGAAAATGGCGGGGAAATATTCAAGACGGAAAATGATGTCATAGGGTGCTATCGAATTGGCATGAGCTCAGAAATTAGAGGAAAAAAGAATTTGGTTTCTAGCCCTTACGGTTCAAAAGTTATTAGCATAAACATGAGTACACATTTGGACAGATGGTGGCGCTAGAGGGATTAAGATAGAGACACCAAAATTCCTATGGTGACAGATCAGACCGTCCTCTATTAGTGTGCCGAATTTCACAATTTTTTACCATACGGTTCTATGGGCTGCCATAGACTCCCATGGCGGAAGAAAAAAAGACGGGAACGGTTTCAATAGGTGCCTTCGCACCTTCGGTGCTTGGCCCCTAATAAAAAGGGCATAAAAAGGGTCTAAAAAGGCCTATAAAAAAAAGACTATAGGGTCTGAGCGCTTGATTTTTGAGCTGCGGGTTGCAAAAACTTTATCAAGCATGGTGACATGTGCATCGGAGAGGTCAAAGGTCAATTTTTACATTTTCAGCTCATTTATCATGGAAAAGTGGTGTTTTTTTTTTTACCTTTTAAACTGGTATGCCTCTACTGATGGCCCGATCTCCGTCAAAGTTTGCACGCGTCTTTACAATAATGCGGCGCACATGCTCAGCCGATTTGGTGAAGTTCTGCGCAGTGCAGGCAATTTTTAGTCATTTAAATGTCATTTTGCATAGGATATTATAGAGCATTTTTTTTCACCTTTATAACGGTTAAAGCGCCACGGCGGCCATAATAGTCTGCAAGCCTCTTTAGGGTCACGTGACGCATGCGCACGCGTGATTTCGTGAAGCTGTATGCAAATCAGGCAGGAAGAGGGCCGCTTTCAGGCATTTAATGGGATTTTCCATAGAAATACATCATTGTGACTCCTTTTTAACCGTTATAGCGCCAACAAGTGGCCAATCGCCACGTCCTTTTTCACGCAGTCACAGAACGAGCTCTTACATATGCGTGCTGAGTTTGGTGAAAATACCTCGTTCCGTTCACGAGTTATAGCCAATTTAGTAAAAGTGGCTCCTCCCCCCTTCCAACGTTTTGGCGGCCCTTAGGGACCGTGAACCCAAATTTCCACTTTTTTTTATAACTTTTGACAAGCCGACTCCAGAAAATCTCGCTGCGCTGGTTTGGTTCCGGTCGGGCCAATAACCTAGGACTAGTTCGCAAAAGTAGGTTTTGCAAAAAATCCCAAATAGCCGAAAATTTTCCCACTCTGACGAGCAAATCCGAGGCATGCATTTTGTCCGTCTTGAGCCAAGTATTCCAGCGATATAAGGCACTCGAGGCTACACCTTACGGTTGAGGAGTTATGAGCCGTTTCGTACTTTTGATCGCCGTTTCGTACTTTTGATCGCTGTAGCGCCCACGTCAGGCCGATCGGGGCGGGCTTCGGTGACGTCTGTAGTCGTTGTGAGTACTACAAGCCCTGCAAGTTTCAAGTCTCTACGACGTACGGTTTGGTCTGCCTGATCAGTTTTAGCTGGAGAATGATGCATCATGGGAAAATGAACAGTTACAATAGGGTTTCAGCCTGACACCTGACTTTGATTGGATTTTACTACCCCTTACTATCAATATTTTGACATTTGGGCTCGCGATCGTGCCTAACGACCTATGTTTCCGAACTTCTGACGCTGGTTTCGTCTCGATCGGACTAGCGGTTTCGAAGATATCGGCAAAAAGGTTTAAACGCTAAATTACAACGGTGCACAAACCGTACGGCGAAACCTGGCAAGTGTGGTATCGTTGGACTCGGCAACGATTCAGGAGTCTAAGGAGATGAGTCTCGTGAAAATAAGTCAACCACACCCAAAGTTCTAAGCATTTTTAAAAAGAAATCTCCACTAGGTGGCGCTGTTTTGAAACTTGTCAGGCGACTTTGGGATATCGTGGTGATGACCCATACCGAGTTTCGTAACAATCCGTTCATGCGTTGATAAAATACAGCATTTTAGCACATAATTCAAGATGGCCGACAGCCAAAATGGTCGATATGGTAAAATTGGAAATCCGTCGACTTGGCATGACGTCCCGAATCTAACGAGACCACTTTCATGATATTTGGACAAACGGTTCAGCAAAGAAAAGCTAAAATAGCCCTTTTTCGTATCTCCAGACCAGTAGGTGGCACTGTGCCGAAACGCTGCAAGTAGCCTCAGGTCATGCTTGTGATGACATGTACCAAGTTTGCTTTGAACACAATAAAGCGTTGCGGAGATATTGCCTTAAGTGTGTTTTTGCAAACGTTATGTAAAATTTGTTCGCGCGTTTATCAAAAACGATTAGATGAATCAACTTGATTTGTAAGATTTTTTGTCAATATTGTCTGAAGATGATCTGGTTCAATTTTCGTGCAAATCGGATGAACCGTCTAGGACGAGTTCGCAAAAGTAGGTTTTTCGGTTAATTGAAAATGGCGGGGAAATATTCAAGACGGAAAATGATGTCATAGGGTGCTATCGAATTGGCATGAGCTCAGAAATTAGAGGAAAAAAGAATTTGGTTTCTAGCCCTTACGGTTCAAAAGTTATTAGCATAAACATGAGTACACATTTGGACAGATGGTGGCGCTAGAGGGATTGAGATAGAGACACCAAAATTGCTATGGTGACAGATCAGACCGTCCTCTATTAGTGTGCCAAATTTCAAAATTTTTTACCATACGGTTCTATGGGCTGCCATAGACTTCCATGGCGGAAGAAAAAAAGACGGGAACAGTTTCAATAGGTGCCTTCGCACCTTCGGTGCTTGGCCCCTAATAAAAAGGGCATAAAAAGGGTCTAAAAAAGGCCTATAAAAAAAAGACTATAGGGTCGGAGCGCTTGATTTTTGAGCTGCGGGTTGCAAAAACTTTATCAAGCATGGTGACATGTGCATCGGAGAGGTCAAAGGTCAATTTTTACATTTTCAGCTCATTTATCATGGAAAAGTGGTGGGTTTTTTTTTACCTTTTAAACTGGTATGCCTCTACTGATGGCCCGATCTCCGTCAAAGTTTGCACGCGTCTTTACAATAATGCGGCGCACATGCTCAGCCGATTTGGTGAAGTTCTGCGCAGTGCAGGCAATTTTTAGTCATTTAAATGTCATTTTGCATAGGATATTATAGAGCATTTTTTTTCACCTTTATAACGGTTAAAGCGCCACGGCGGCCATTATAGTCTGCAAGCCTCTTTAGGGTCACGTGACGCATGCGCACGCGTGATTTCGTGAAGCTGTATGCAAATCAGGCAGGAAGAGGGCCGCTTTCAGGCATTTAATGGGATTTTCCATAGAAATACATCATTGTGACTCCTTTTTAACCGTTATAGCGCCAACAAGTGGCCAATCGCCACGTCCTTTTTCACGCAGTCACAGAACGAGCTCTTACATATGCGTGCTGAGTTTGGTGAAAATACCTTGTTCCGTTCACGAGTTATAGCCAATTTAGTAAAAGTGGCTCCTCCCCCCTTCCAACGTTTTGGCGGCCCTTAGGGACCGTGAACCCAAATTTCCACTTTTTTTTAATAACTTTTGACAATCCGACTCCAGAAAATCTCGCTGCGCTGGTTTGGTTCCGGTCGGGCCAATAACCTAGGACTAGTTCGCAAAAATAGGTTTTGCAAAAAATCCCAAATAGCCGAAAATTTTCCCACTCTGACGAGCAAATCCGAGGCATGCATTTTGTCCGTCTTGAGCCAAGGATTCCAGCGATATAAGGCACTCGAGGCTACGCCTTACAGTTGAGGAGTTATGAGCCGTTTCGTACTTTTGATCGCCGTTTCGTACTTTTGATCGCTGTAGCGCCCCCGTCAGGCCGATCGGGGCGGGCTTCGGTGACGTCTGTAGTCGTTGTGAGTACTACCAGCCCTGCAAGTTTCAAGTCTCTACGACGTACGGTTTGGTCTGCCTGATCAGTTTTAGCTGGAGAATGATGCATCATGGGAAAATGAACAGTTACAATAGGGTTTCAGCCTGACACCTGACTTTGATTGGATTTTACTACCCCTTACTATCAATATTTTGACATTTGGGCTCGCGATCGTGCGTAACGACCTATGTTTCCGAACTTCTGACGCTGGTTTCGTCTCGATCGGACTAGCGGTTTCGAAGATATCGGCAAAAAGGTTTAAACGCTAAATTACAACGGTGCACAAACCGTACGGCGAAACCTGGCAAGTGTGGTATCGTTGGACTCGGCAACGATTCAAGAGTCTAAGGAGATGAGTCTCGTGAAAATAAGTCAACCACACCCAAAGTTCTAAGCATTTTTTAAAAAAAATCTCCACTAGGTGGCGCTGTTTTGAAACTTGTCAGGCGACTTTGGGATATCGTGGTGATGACCCATACCGAGTTTCGTAACAATCCGTTCATGCGTTGATAAAATACAGCATTTTAGCACATAATTCAAGATGGCCGACAGCCAAAATGGTCGATATGGTAAAATTGGAAATCCGTCGACTTGGCATGACGTCCCGAATCTAACGAGACCACTTTCATGATATTTGGACAAACGGTTCAGCAAAGAAAAGCTAAAATAGCCCTTTTTCGTATCTCCAGACCAGTAGGTGGCACTGTGCCAAAACGCTGCAAGTAGCCTCAGGTCATGCTTGTGATGACATGTACCAAGTTTGGTTTGAACACAATAAAGCGTTGCGGAGATATTGCCTTAAGTGTGTTTTTGCAAACGTTATGTAAAATTTGTTCGCGCGTTTATCAAAAACGATTAGATGAATCAACTTGATTTGTAAGATTTTTTGTCAATATTGTCTGAAGATGATCTGGTTCAATTTTTGTGCAAATCGGATGAACCGTCTAGGACGAGTTCGCAAAAGTAGGTTTTTCGGTTAATTGAAAATGGCGGGGAAATATTCAAGACGGAAAATGATGTCATAGGGTGCTATCGAATTGGCATGAGCTCAGAAATTAGAGGAAAAAAGAATTTGGTTTCTAGCCCTTACGGTTCAAAAGTTATTAGCATAAACATGAGTACACATTTGGACAGATGGTGGCGCTAGAGGGATTGAGATAGAGACACCAAAATTGCTATGGTGACAGATCAGACCGTCCTCTATTAGTGTGCCAAATTTCAAAAATTTTTACCATACGGTTCTATGGGCTGCCATAGACTCCCATGGCGGAAGAAAAAAAGACGGGAACGGTTTCAATAGGTGCCTTCGCACCTTCGGTGCTTGGCCCCTAATAAAAAGGGCATAAAAAGGGTCTAAAAAAGGCCTATAAAAAAAAGACTATAGGGTCTGAGCGCTTGATTTTTGAGCTGCGGGTTGCAAAAACTTTATCAAGCATGGTGACATGTGCATCGGAGAGGTCAAAGGTCAATTTTTACATTTTCAGCTCATTTATCATGGAAAAGTGGTGTTTTTTTTTTTACCTTTTAAACTGGTATGCCTCTACTGATGGCCCGATCTCCGTCAAAGTTTGCACGCGTCTTTACAAAAATGCGGCGCACATGCTCAGCCGATTTGGTGAAGTTCTGCGCAGTGCAGGCAATTTTTAGTCATTTAAATGTCATTTTGCATAGGATATTATAGAGCATTTTTTTTCACCTTTATAACGGTTAAAGCGCCACGGCGGCCATTATAGTCTGCAAGCCTCTTTAGGGTCACGTGACGCATGCGCACGCGTGATTTAGTGAAGCTGTATGCAAATCAGGCAGGAAGAGGGCCGCTTTCAGGCATTTAATGGGATTTTCCATAGAAATACATCATTGTGACTCCTTTTTAACCGTTATAGCGCCAACAAGTGGCCAATCGCCACGTCCTTTTTCACGCAGTCACAGAACGAGGTCTTACATATGCGTGCTGAGTTTGGTGAAAATACCTTGTTCCGTTCACGAGTTATAGCCAATTTAGTAAAAGTGGCTCCTCCCCCCTTCCAACGTTTTGGCGGCCCTTAGGGACCGTGAACCCAAATTTCCACTTTTTTTAATAACTTTTGACAATCCGACTCCAGAAAATCTCGCTGCGCTGGTTTGGTTCCGGTCGGGCCAATAACCTAGGACTAGTTTGCAAAAGTAGGTTTTGCAAAAAATCCCAAATAGCCGAAAATTTTCCCACTCTGACGAGCAAATCCGAGGCATGCATTTTGTCCGTCTTGAGCCAAGGATTCCAGCGATATAAGGCACTCGAGGCTACGCCTTACGGTTGAGGAGTTATGAGCCGTTTCGTACTTTTGATCGCCGTTTCGTACTTTTGATCGCTGTAGCGCCCCCGTCAGGCCGATCGGGGCGGGCTTCGGTGAAGTCTGTAGTCGTTGTGAGTACTACCAGCCCTGCAAGTTTCAAGTCTCTACGACGTACGGTTTGGTCTGCCTGATCAGTTTTAGCTGGAGAATGATGCATCATGGGAAAATGAACAGTTACAATAGGGTTTCAGCCTGACACCTGACTTTGATTGGATTTTACTACCCCTTACTATCAATATTTTGACATTTGGGCTCGCGATCGTGCGTAACGACCTATGTTTCCGAACTTCTGACGCTGGTTTCGTCTCGATCGGACTAGCGGTTTCGAAGATATCGGCAAAAAGGTTTAAACGCTAAATTACAACGGTGCACAAACCGTACGGCGAAACCTGGCAAGTGTGGTATCATTGGACTCGGCAACGATTCAGGAGTCTAAGGAGATGAGTCTCGTGAAAATAAGTCAACCACACCCAAAGTTCTAAGCATTTTTAAAAAAAAATCTCCACTAGGTGGCACTGTTTTGAAACTTGTCAGGCGACTTTGGGATATCGTGGTGATGACCCATACCGAGTTTCGTAACAATCCGTTCATGCGTTGATAAAATACAGCATTTTAGCACATAATTCAAGATGGCCGACAGCCAAAATGGTCGATATGGTAAAATTGGAAATCCGTCGACTTGGCATGACGTCCCGAATCTAACGAGACCACTTTCATGATATTTGGACAAACGGTTCAGCAAAGAAAAGCTAAATTAGCCCTTTTTCGTATCTCCAGACCAGTAGGTGGCACTGTGCCGAAACGCTGCAAGTAGCCTCAGGTCATGCTTGTGATGACATGTACCAAGTTTGGTTTGAACACAATAAAGCGTTGCGGAGATATTGCCTTAAGTGTGTTTTTGCAAACGTTATGTAAAATTTGTTCGCGCGTTTATCAAAAACGATTAGATGAATCAACTTGATTTGTAAGATTTTTTGTCAATATTGTCTGAAGATGATCTGGTTCAATTTTCGTGCAAATCGGATGAACCGTCTAGGACGAGTTCGCAAAAGTAGGTTTTTCGGTTAATTGAAAATGGCGGGGAAATATTCAAGACGGAAAATGATGTCATAGGGTGCTATCGAATTGGCATGAGCTCAGAAATTAGAGGAAAAAAGAATTTGGTTTCTAGCCCTTACGGTTCAAAAGTTATTAGCATAAACATGAGTACACATTTGGACAGATGGTGGCGCTAGAGGGATTAAGATAGAGACACCAAAATTCCTATGGTGACAGATCAGACCGTCCTCTATTAGTGTGCCAAATTTCACAATTTTTTACCATACGGTTCTATGGGCTGCCATAGACTCCCATGGCGGAAGAAAAAAAGACGGGAACGGTTTCAATAGGTGCCTTCGCACCTTCGGTGCTTGGCCCCTAATAAAAAGGGCATAAAAAGGGTCTAAAAAGGCCTATAAAAAAAAGACTATAGGGTCTGAGCGCTTGATTTTTGAGCTGCGGGTTGCAAAAACTTTATCAAGCATGGTGACATGTGCATCGGAGAGGTCAAAGGTCAATTTTTACATTTTCAGCTCATTTATCATGGAAAAGTGGTGTTTTTTTTTTTACCTTTTAAACTGGTATGCCTCTACTGATGGCCCGATCTCCGTCAAAGTTTGCACGCGTCTTTACAATAATGCGGCGCACATGCTCAGCCGATTTGGTGAAGTTCTGCGCAGTGCAGGCAATTTTTAGTCATTTAAATGTCATTTTGCATAGGATATTATAGAGCATTTTTTTTCACCTTTATAACGGTTAAAGCGCCACGGCGGCCATAATAGTCTGCAAGCCTCTTTAGGGTCACGTGACGCATGCGCACGCGTGATTTCGTGAAGCTGTATGCAAATCAGGCAGGAAGAGGGCCGCTTTCAGGCATTTAATGGGATTTTCCATAGAAATACATCATTGTGACTCCTTTTTAACCGTTATAGCGCCAACAAGTGGCCAATCGCCACGTCCTTTTTCACGCAGTCACAGAACGAGCTCTTACATATGCGTGCTGAGTTTGGTGAAAATACCTCGTTCCGTTCACGAGTTATAGCCAATTTAGTAAAAGTGGCTCCTCCCCCCTTCCAACGTTTTGGCGGCCCTTAGGGACCGTGAACCCAAATTTCCACTTTTTTTTATAACTTTTGACAAGCCGACTCCAGAAAATCTCGCTGCGCTGGTTTGGTTCCGGTCGGGCCAATAACCTAGGACTAGTTCGCAAAAGTAGGTTTTGCAAAAAATCCCAAATAGCCGAAAATTTTCCCACTCTGACGAGCAAATCCGAGGCATGCATTTTGTCCGTCTTGAGCCAAGTATTCCAGCGATATAAGGCACTCGAGGCTACACCTTACGGTTGAGGAGTTATGAGCCGTTTCGTACTTTTGATCGCCGTTTCGTACTTTTGATCGCTGTAGCGCCCACGTCAGGCCGATCGGGGCGGGCTTCGGTGACGTCTGTAGTCGTTGTGAGTACTACAAGCCCTGCAAGTTTCAAGTCTCTACGACGTACGGTTTGGTCTGCCTGATCAGTTTTAGCTGGAGAATGATGCATCATGGGAAAATGAACAGTTACAATAGGGTTTCAGCCTGACACCTGACTTTGATTGGATTTTACTACCCCTTACTATCAATATTTTGACATTTGGGCTCGCGATCGTGCCTAACGACCTATGTTTCCGAACTTCTGACGCTGGTTTCGTCTCGATCGGACTAGCGGTTTCGAAGATATCGGCAAAAAGGTTTAAACGCTAAATTACAACGGTGCACAAACCGTACGGCGAAACCTGGCAAGTGTGGTATCGTTGGACTCGGCAACGATTCAGGAGTCTAAGGAGATGAGTCTCGTGAAAATAAGTCAACCACACCCAAAGTTCTAAGCATTTTTAAAAAGAAATCTCCACTAGGTGGCGCTGTTTTGAAACTTGTCAGGCGACTTTGGGATATCGTGGTGATGACCCATACCGAGTTTCGTAACAATCCGTTCATGCGTTGATAAAATACAGCATTTTAGCACATAATTCAAGATGGCCGACAGCCAAAATGGTCGATATGGTAAAATTGGAAATCCGTCGACTTGGCATGACGTCCCGAATCTAACGAGACCACTTTCATGATATTTGGACAAACGGTTCAGCAAAGAAAAGCTAAAATAGCCCTTTTTCGTATCTCCAGACCAGTAGGTGGCACTGTGCCGAAACGCTGCAAGTAGCCTCAGGTCATGCTTGTGATGACATGTACCAAGTTTGCTTTGAACACAATAAAGCGTTGCGGAGATATTGCCTTAAGTGTGTTTTTGCAAACGTTATGTAAAATTTGTTCGCGCGTTTATCAAAAACGATTAGATGAATCAACTTGATTTGTACGATTTTTTGTCAATATTGTCTGAAGATGATCTGGTTCAATTTTCGTGCAAATCGGATGAACCGTCTAGGACGAGTTCGCAAAAGTAGGTTTTTCGGTTAATTGAAAATGGCGGGGAAATATTCAAGACGGAAAATGATGTCATAGGGTGCTATCGAATTGGCATGAGCTCAGAAATTAGAGGAAAAAAGAATTTGGTTTCTAGCCCTTACGGTTCAAAAGTTATTAGCATAAACATGAGTACACATTTGGACAGATGGTGGCGCTAGAGGGATTGAGATAGAGACACCAAAATTGCTATGGTGACAGATCAGACCGTCCTCTATTAGTGTGCCAAATTTCAAAAATTTTTACCATACGGTTCTATGGGCTGCCATAGACTCCCATGGCGGAAGAAAAAAAGACGGGAACGGTTTCAATAGGTGCCTTCGCACCTTCGGTGCTTGGCCCCTAATAAAAAGGGCATAAAAAGGGTCTAAAAAGGCCTATAAAAAAAAGACTATAGGGTCTGAGCGCTTGATTTTTGAGCTGCGGGTTGCAAAAACTTTATCAAGCATGGTGACATGTGCATCGGAGAGGTCAAAGGTCAATTTTTACATTTTCAGCTCATTTATCATGGAAAAGTGGTGGGTTTTTTTTTACCTTTTAAACTGGTATGCCTCTACTGATGGCCCGATCTCCGTCAAAGTTTGCACGCGTCTTTACAATAATGCGGCGCACATGCTCAGCCGATTTGGTGAAGTTCTGCGCAGTGCAGGCAATTTTTAGTCATTTAAATGTAATTTTGCATAGGATATTATAGAGCATTTTTTTTCACCTTTATAACGGTTAAAGCGCCACGGCGGCCATAATAGTCTGCAAGCCTCTTTAGGGTCACGTGACGCATGCGCACGCGTGATTTCGTGAAGCTGTATGCAAATCAGGCAGGAAGAGGGCCGCTTTCAGGCATTTAATGGGATTTTCCATAGAAATACATCATTGTGACTCCTTTTTAACCGTTATAGCGCCAACAAGTGGCCAATCGCCACGTCCTTTTTCACGCAGTCACAGAACGAGCTCTTACATATGCGTGCTGAGTTTGGTGAAAATACCTCGTTCCGTTCACGAGTTATAGCCAATTTAGTAAAAGTGGCTCCTCCCCCCTTCCAACGTTTTGGCGGCCCTTAGGGACCGTGAACCCAAATTTCCACTTTTTTTTATAACTTTTGACAATCCGACTCCAGAAAATCTCGCTGCGCTGGTTTGGTTCCGGTCGGGCCAATAACCTAGGACTAGTTCGCAAAAGTAGGTTTTGCAAAAAATCCCAAATAGCCGAAAATTTTCCCACTCTGACGAGCAAATCCGAGGCATGCATTTTGTCCGTCTTGAGCCAAGGATTCCAGCGATATAAGGCACTCGAGGCTACGCCTTACGGTTGAGGAGTTATGAGCCGTTTCGTACTTTTGATCGCCGTTTCGTACTTTTGATCGCTGTAGCGCCCCCGTCAGGCCGATCGGGGCGGGCTTCGGTGACGTCTGTAGTCGTTGTGAGTACTACCAGCCCTGCAAGTTTCAAGTCTCTACAACGTACGGTTTGGTCTGCCTGATCAGTTTTAGCTGGAGAATGATGCATCATGGGAAAATGAACAGTTACAATAGGGTTTCAGCCTGACACCTGACTTTGATTGGATTTTACTACCCCTTACTATCAATATTTTGACATTTGGGCTCGCGATCGTGCCTAACGACCTATGTTTCCGAACTTCTGACGCTGGTTTCGTCTCGATCGGACTAGCGGTTTCGAAGATATCGGCAAAAAGGTTTAAAAGCTAAATTACAACGGTGCACAAACCGCACGGCGAAACCTGGCAAGTGTGGTATCGTTGGACTCGGCAACGATTCAGGAGTCTAAGGAGATGAGTCTCGTGAAAATAAGTCAACCACACCCAAAGTTCTAAGCATTTTTAAAAAAAAATCTCCACTAGGTGGCGCTGTTTTGAAACTTGTCAGGCGACTTTGGGATATTGTGGTGATGACCCATACCGAGTTTCGTAACAATCCGTTCATGCGTTGATAAAATACAGCATTTTAGCACATAATTCAAGATGGCCGAACAGCAAAAATGGCCGATATGGTAAAATTGGATATCCGTCGACTCGGCATGACGTCCCGAATCTAACGAGACCCCTTTCATGATATTTGGACTAACGGTTCAGCAAAGAAAAGCTAAAATAGCCTTTTTTCGTATCTCCAGACCAGTAGGTGGCACTGTGCCGAAACGCTGCAAGTAGCCTCAAGTCATGCTTGTGATGACATGTACCAAGTTTGGTTTGAACACAATAAAGCGTTGCGGAGATATTGCCTTAAGTGTGTTTTTGCAAACGTTATGTAAAATTTGTTCGCGCGTTTATCAAAAACGATTAGATGAATCAACTTGATTTGTAAGATTTTTTGTCAATGTTGTCTGAAGATGATCTGGTTCAATTTTCGTGCAAATCGGATGAACCGTCTAGGACGAGTTCGCAAAAGTAGGTTTTTCGGTTAATTGAAAATGGCGGGGAAATATTCAAGACGGAAAATGATGTCATAGGGTGCTATCGAATTGGCATGAACTCAGAAATTAGAGGAAAAAAGAATTTGGTTTCTAGCCCTTATGGTTCAAAAGTTATTAGCATAAACATGAGTACACATTTGGACAGATGGTGGCGCTAGAGGGATTGAGATAGAGACACCAAAATTCCTATGGTGACAGATCAGACCGTCCTCTATTAGTGTGCCAAATTTCACAATTTTTTACCATACGGTTCTATGGGCTGCCATAGACTCCCATGGCGGAAGAAAAAAAGACGGGAACGGTTTCAATAGGTGCCTTCGCACCTTCGGTGCTTGGCCCCTAATAAAAAGGGCATAAAAAGGGTCTAAAAAGGCCTATAAAAAAAAGACTATAGGGTCTGAGCGCTTGATTTTTGAGCTGCGGGTTGCAAAAACTTTATCAAGCATGGTGACATGTGCATCGGAGAGGTCAAAGGTCAATTTTTACATTTTCAGCTCATGGAAAAGTGGTGGGGTTTTTTTAACCTTTTAAACTGGTATGCCTCTACTGATGGCCCGATCTCCGTCAAAGTTTGCACGCGTCTTTACAATAATGCGGCGCACATGCTCAGCCGATTTGGTGAAGTTCTGCGCAGTGCAGGCAATTTTTAGTCATTTAAATGTCATTTTGCATAGGATATTATAGAGCATTTTTTTCACCTTTATAACGGTTAAAGCGCCACGGCGGCCATAATAGTCTGCAAGCCTCTTTAGGGTCACGTGACGCATGCGCACGCGTGATTTCGTGAAGCTGTATGCAAATCAGGCAGGAAGAGGGCCGCTTTCAGGCATTTAATGGGATTTTCCATAGAAATACATCATTGTGACTCATTTTTAACCGTTATAGCGCCAACAAGTGGCCAATCGCCACGTCCTTTTTCACGCAGTCACAGAACGAGCTCTTACATATGCGTGCTGAGTTTGGTGAAAATACCTCGTTCCGTTCACGAGTTATAGCCAATTTAGTAAAAGTTGCTCCTCCCCCCTTCCAACGTTTTGGCGGCCCTTAGGGACCGTGAACCCAAATTTCCACTTTTTTTTAATAACCTTTGACAATCCGACTCCAGAGAATCTCGCTGCGCTGGTTTGGTTCCGGTCGGGCCAATAACCTAGGACTAGTTCGCAAAAGTAGGTTTTGCAAAAAATCCCAAATAGCCGAAAATTTTCTCACTCTGACGAGCAAATCAGAGGCATGCATTTTGTCCGTCTTGAGCCAAGGATTCCAGCGATATAAGGCACTCGAGGCTACGCCTTACGGTTGAGGAGTTATGAGCCGTTTCGTACTTTTGATCGCCGTTTCGTACTTTTGATCGCTGTAGCGCCCCCGTCAGGCCGATCGGGGCGGGCTTCGGTGACGTCTGTAGTCGTTGTGAGTACTACCAGCCCTGCAAGTTTCAAGTCTCTACGACGTACGGTTTGGTCTGCCTGATAAGTTTTAGCTGGAGAATGATGCATCATGGGAAAATGAACAGTTACAATAGGGTTTCAGCCTGACACCTGACTTTGATTGGATTTTACTACCCCTTACTATCAATATTTTGACATTTGGGCTCGCGATCGTGCGTAACGACCTATGTTTCCGAACTTCTGACGCTGGTTTCGTCTCGATCGGACTAGCGGTTTCGAAGATATCGGCAAAAAGGTTTAAACGCTAAATTACAACGGTGCACAAACCGTACGGCGAAACCTGGCAAGTGTGGTATCGTTGGACTCAGCAACGATTCAGGAGTCTAAGGAGATGAGTCTCGTGAAAATAAGTCAACCACACCCAAAGTTCTAAGCATTTAAAAAAAAACATCTCCACTAGGTGGCGCTGTTTTGAAACTTGTCAGGCGACTTTGGGATATCGTGGTGATGACCCATACCGAGTTTCGTAACAATCCGTTCATGCGTTGATAAAATACAGCATTTTAGCACATAATTCAAGATGGCCGAACAGCAAAAATGGTCGATATGGTAAAATTGGAAATCCGTCGACTTGGCATGACGTCCCGAATCTAACGAGACCACTTTCATGATATTTGGACAAACGGTTCAGCAAAGAAAAGCTAAAATAGCCCTTTTTCGTATCTCCAGACCAGTAGGTGGCACTGTGCCAAAACGCTGCAAGTAGCCTCAGGTCATGCTTGTGATGACATGTACCAAGTTTGGTTTGAACACAATAAAGCGTTGCGGAGATATTGCCTTAAGTGTGTTTTTGCAAACGTTATGTAAAATTTGTTCGCGCGTTTATCAAAAACGATTAGATGAATCAACTTGATTTGTAAGATTTTTTGTCAATATTGTCTGAAGATGATCTGGTTCAATTTTCGTGCAAATCGGATGAACCGTCTAGGACGAGTTCGCAAAAGTAGGTTTTTCGGTTAATTGAAAATGGCGGGGAAATATTCAAGACGGAAAATGATGTCATAGGGTGCTATCGAATTGGCATGAGCTCAGAAATTAGAGGAAAAAAGAATTTGGTTTCTAGCCCTTACGGTTCAAAAGTTATTAGCATAAACATGAGTACACATTTGGACAGATGGTGGCGCTAGAGGGATTAAGATAGAGACACCAAAATTCCTATGGTGACAGATCAGACCGTCCTCTATTAGTGTGCCAAATTTCACAATTTTTTACCATACGGTTCTATGGGCTGCCATAGACTCCCATGGCGGAAGAAAAAAAGACGGGAACGGTTTCAATAGGTGCCTTCGCACCTTCGGTGCTTGGCCCCTAATAAAAAGGGCATAAAAAGGGTCTAAAAAGGCCTATAAAAAAAAGACTATAGGGTCTGAGCGCTTGATTTTTGAGCTGCGGGTTGCAAAAACTTTATCAAGCATGGTGACATGTGCATCGGAGAGGTCAAAGGTCAATTTTTACATTTTCAGCTCATTTATCATGGAAAAGTGGTGTTTTTTTTTTTACCTTTTAAACTGGTATGCCTCTACTGATGGCCCGATCTCCGTCAAAGTTTGCACGCGTCTTTACAATAATGCGGCGCACATGCTCAGCCGATTTGGTGAAGTTCTGCGCAGTGCAGGCAATTTTTAGTCATTTAAATGTCATTATGCATAGGATATTATAGAGCATTTTTTTTCACCTTTATAACGGTTAAAGCGCCACGGCGGCCATAATAGTCTGCAAGCCTCTTTAGGGTCACGTGACGCATGCGCACGCGTGATTTCGTGAAGCTGTATGCAAATCAGGCAGGAAGAGGGCCGCTTTCAGGCATTTAATGGGATTTTCCATAGAAATACATCATTGTGACTCCTTTTTAACCGTTATAGCGCCAACAAGTGGCCAATCGCCACGTCCTTTTTCACGCAGTCACAGAACGAGCTCTTACATATGCGTGCTGAGTTTGGTGAAAATACCTCGTTCCGTTCACGAGTTATAGCCAATTTAGTAAAAGTGGCTCCTCCCCCCTTCCAACGTTTTGGCGGCCCTTAGGGACCGTGAACCCAAATTTCCACTTTTTTTTATAACTTTTGACAAGCCGACTCCAGAAAATCTCGCTGCGCTGGTTTGGTTCCGGTCGGGCCAATAACCTAGGACTAGTTCGCAAAAGTAGTTTTGCAAAAAATCCCAAATAGCCGAAAATTTTCCCACTCTGACGAGCAAATCCGAGGCATGCATTTTGTCCGTCTTGAGCCAAGTATTCCAGCGATATAAGGCACTCGAGGCTACACCTTACGGTTGAGGAGTTATGAGCCGTTTCGTACTTTTGATCGCCGTTTCGTACTTTTGATCGCTGTAGCGCCCACGTCAGGCCGATCGGG
Organism: Gobio gobio; assembly: GCF_949357685.1. Taxonomy (NCBI): domain Eukaryota; kingdom Metazoa; phylum Chordata; class Actinopteri; order Cypriniformes; family Gobionidae; genus Gobio; species Gobio gobio. The sequence goes on along the minus strand of NC_137115.1, from coordinate 21,369,900 downwards.
GCGGGCTTCGGTGACGTCTGTAGTCGTTGTGAGTACTACAAGCCCTGCAAGTTTCAAGTCTCTACGACGTACGGTTTGGTCTGCCTGATCAGTTTTAGCTGGAGAATGATGCATCATGGGAAAATGAACAGTTACAATAGGGTTTCAGCCTGACACCTGACTTTGATTGGATTTTACTACCCCTTACTATCAATATTTTGACATTTGGGCTCGCGATCGTGCCTAACGACCTATGTTTCCGAACTTCTGACGCTGGTTTCGTCTCGATCGGACTAGCGGTTTCGAAGATATCGGCAAAAAGGTTTAAACGCTAAATTACAACGGTGCACAAACCGTACGGCGAAACCTGGCAAGTGTGGTATCGTTGGACTCGGCAACGATTCAGGAGTCTAAGGAGATGAGTCTCGTGAAAATAAGTCAACCACACCCAAAGTTCTAAGCATTTTTAAAAAGAAATCTCCACTAGGTGGCGCTGTTTTGAAACTTGTCAGGCGACTTTGGGATATCGTGGTGATGACCCATACCGAGTTTCGTAACAATCCGTTCATGCGTTGATAAAATACAGCATTTTAGCACATAATTCAAGATGGCCGACAGCCAAAATGGTCGATATGGTAAAATTGGAAATCCGTCGACTTGGCATGACGTCCCGAATCTAACGAGACCACTTTCATGATATTTGGACAAACGGTTCAGCAAAGAAAAGCTAAAATAGCCCTTTTTCGTATCTCCAGACCAGTAGGTGGCACTGTGCCGAAACGCTGCAAGTAGCCTCAGGTCATGCTTGTGATGACATGTACCAAGTTTGCTTTGAACACAATAAAGCGTTGCGGAGATATTGCCTTAAGTGTGTTTTTGCAAACGTTATGTAAAATTTGTTCGCGCGTTTATCAAAAACGATTAGATGAATCAACTTGATTTGTACGATTTTTTGTCAATATTGTCTGAAGATGATCTGGTTCAATTTTCGTGCAAATCGGATGAACCGTCTAGGACGAGTTCGCAAAAGTAGGTTTTTCGGTTAATTGAAAATGGCGGGGAAATATTCAAGACGGAAAATGATGTCATAGGGTGCTATCGAATTGGCATGAGCTCAGAAATTAGAGGAAAAAAGAATTTGGTTTCTAGCCCTTACGGTTCAAAAGTTATTAGCATAAACATGAGTACACATTTGGACAGATGGTGGCGCTAGAGGGATTGAGATAGAGACACCAAAATTGCTATGGTGACAGATCAGACCGTCCTCTATTAGTGTGCCAAATTTCAAAAATTTTTACCATACGGTTCTATGGGCTGCCATAGACTCCCATGGCGGAAGAAAAAAAGACGGGAACGGTTTCAATAGGTGCCTTCGCACCTTCGGTGCTTGGCCCCTAATAAAAAGGGCATAAAAAGGGTCTAAAAAGGCCTATAAAAAAAAGACTATAGGGTCTGAGCGCTTGATTTTTGAGCTGCGGGTTGCAAAAACTTTATCAAGCATGGTGACATGTGCATCGGAGAGGTCAAAGGTCAATTTTTACATTTTCAGCTCATTTATCATGGAAAAGTGGTGGGGTTTTTTTTACCTTTTAAACTGGTATGCCTCTACTGATGGCCCGATCTCCGTCAAAGTTTGCACGCGTCTTTACAATAATGCGGCGCACATGCTCAGCCGATTTGGTGAAGTTCTGCGCAGTGCAGGCAATTTTTAGTCATTTAAATGTAATTTTGCATAGGATATTATAGAGCATTTTTTTTCACCTTTATAACGGTTAAAGCGCCACGGCGGCCATAATAGTCTGCAAGCCTCTTTAGGGTCACGTGACGCATGCGCACGCGTGATTTCGTGAAGCTGTATGCAAATCAGGCAGGAAGAGGGCCGCTTTCAGGCATTTAATGGGATTTTCCATAGAAATACATCATTGTGACTCCTTTTTAACCGTTATAGCGCCAACAAGTGGCCAATCGCCACGTCCTTTTTCACGCAGTCACAGAACGAGCTCTTACATATGCGTGCTGAGTTTGGTGAAAATACCTCGTTCCGTTCACGAGTTATAGCCAATTTAGTAAAAGTGGCTCCTCCCCCCTTCCAACGTTTTGGCGGCCCTTAGGGACCGTGAACCCAAATTTCCACTTTTTTTTATAACTTTTGACAATCCGACTCCAGAAAATCTCGCTGCGCTGGTTTGGTTCCGGTCGGGCCAATAACCTAGGACTAGTTTGCAAAAGTAGGTTTTGCAAAAAATCCCAAATAGCCGAAAATTTTCCCACTCTGACGAGCAAATCCGAGGCATGCATTTTGTCCGTCTTGAGCCAAGGATTCCAGCGATATAAGGCACTCGAGGCTACGCCTTACGGTTGAGGAGTTATGAGCCGTTTCGTACTTTTGATCGCCGTTTCGTACTTTTGATCGCTGTAGCGCCCCCGTCAGGCCGATCGGGGCGGGCTTCGGTGACGTCTGTAGTCGTTGTGAGTACTACCAGCCCTGCAAGTTTCAAGTCTCTACAACGTACGGTTTGGTCTGCCTGATCAGTTTTAGCTGGAGAATGATGCATCATGGGAAAATGAACAGTTACAATAGGGTTTCAGCCTGACACCTGACTTTGATTGGATTTTACTACCCCTTACTATCAATATTTTGACATTTGGGCTCGCGATCGTGCCTAACGACCTATGTTTCCGAACTTCTGACGCTGGTTTCGTCTCGATCGGACTAGCGGTTTCGAAGATATCGGCAAAAAGGTTTAAAAGCTAAATTACAACGGTGCACAAACCGCACGGCGAAACCTGGCAAGTGTGGTATCGTTGGACTCGGCAACGATTCAGGAGTCTAAGGAGATGAGTCTCGTGAAAATAAGTCAACCACACCCAAAGTTCTAAGCATTTTAAAAAAAAAATCTCCACTAGGTGGCGCTGTTTTGAAACTTGTCAGGCGACTTTGGGATATTGTGGTGATGACCCATACCGAGTTTCGTAACAATCCGTTCATGCGTTGATAAAATACAGCATTTTAGCACATAATTCAAGATGGCCGAACAGCAAAAATGGCCGATATGGTAAAATTGGATATCCGTCGACTCGGCATGACGTCCCGAATCTAACGAGACCCCTTTCATGATATTTGGACTAACGGTTCAGCAAAGAAAAGCTAAAATAGCCTTTTTTCGTATCTCCAGACCAGTAGGTGGCACTGTGCCGAAACGCTGCAAGTAGCCTCAAGTCATGCTTGTGATGACATGTACCAAGTTTGGTTTGAACACAATAAAGCGTTGCGGAGATATTGCCTTAAGTGTGTTTTTGCAAACGTTATGTAAAATTTGTTCGCGCGTTTATCAAAAACGATTAGATGAATCAACTTGATTTGTAAGATTTTTTGTCAATGTTGTCTGAAGATGATCTGGTTCAATTTTCGTGCAAATCGGATGAACCGTCTAGGACGAGTTCGCAAAAGTAGGTTTTTCGGTTAATTGAAAATGGCGGGGAAATATTCAAGACGGAAAATGATGTCATAGGGTGCTATCGAATTGGCATGAGCTCAGAAATTAGAGGAAAAAAGAATTTGGTTTCTAGCCCTTACGGTTCAAAAGTTATTAGCATAAACATGAGTACACATTTGGACAGATGGTGGCGCTAGAGGGATTGAGATAGAGACACCAAAATTGCTATGGTGACAGATCAGACCGTCTTCTATTAGTGTGCCAAATTTCAAAAATTTTTACCATACGGTTCTATGGGCTGCCATAGACTCCCATGGCGGAAGAAAAAAAGACGGGAACGGTTTCAATAGGTGCCTTCGCACCTTCGGTGCTTGGCCCCTAATAAAAAGGGCATAAAAAGGGTCTAAAAAGGCCTATAAAAAAAAGACTATAGGGTCTGAGCGCTTGATTTTTGAGCTGCGGGTTGCAAAAACTTTATCAAGCATGGTGACATGTGCATCGGAGAGGTCAAAGGTCAATTTTTACATTTTCAGCTCATTTATCATGGAAAAGTGGTGGTTTTTTTTTTACCTTTTAAACTGGTATGCCTCTACTGATGGCCCGATCTCCGTCAAAGTTTGCACGCGTCTTTACAATAATGCGGCGCACATGCTCAGCCGATTTGGTGAAGTTCTGCGCAGTGCAGGCAATTTTTAGTCATTTAAATGTCATTTTGCATAGGATATTATAGAGCATTTTTTTTTCACCTTTATAACGGTTAAAGCGCCACGGCGGCCATAATAGTCTGCAAGCCTCTTTAGGGTCACGTGACGCATGCGCAAGCGTGATTTCGTGAAGCTGTATGCAAATCAGGCAGGAAGAGGGCCGCTTTCAGGCATTTAATGGGATTTTCCATAGAAATACATCATTGTGACTCCTTTTTAACCGTTATAGCGCCAACAAGTGGCCAATCGCCACGTCCTTTTTCACGCAGTCACAGAACGAGCTCTTACATATGCGTGCTGAGTTTGGTGAAAATACCTCGTTCCGTTCACGAGTTATAGCCAATTTAGTAAAAGTGGCTCCTCCCCCCTTCCAACGTTTTGGCGGCCCTTAGGGACCGTGAACCCAAATTTCCACTTTTTTTTATAACTTTTGACAATCCGACTCCAGAAAATCTCGCTGCGCTGGTTTGGTTCCGGTCGGGCCAATAACCTAGGACTAGTTCGCAAAAGTAGGTTTTGCAAAAAATCCCAAATAGCCGAAAATTTTCCCTCTCTGACGAGAAAATCCGAGGCATGCATTTTGTCCGTCTTGAGCCAAGGATTCCAGCGATTTAAGGCACTCGAGGCTACGCCTTACGGTTGAGGAGTTATGAGCCGTTTCGTACTTTTGATCGCCGTTTTGTACTTTTGATCGCTGTAGCGCCCCCGTCAGGCCGATCGGGGCGGGCTTCGGTGACGTCTGTAGTCGTTGTGAGTACTACCAGCCCTGCAAGTTTCAAGTCTCTACAACGTACGGTTTGGTCTGCCTGATCAGTTTTAGCTGGAGAATGATGCATCATGGGAAAATGAACAGTTACAATAGGGTTTCAGCCTGACACCTGACTTTGATTGGATTTTACTACCCCTTACTATCAATATTTTGACATTTGGGCTCGCGATCGTGCCTAACGACCTATGTTTCCGAACTTCTGACGCTGGTTTCGTCTCGATCGGACTAGCGGTTTCGAAGATATCGGCAAAAAGGTTTAAACGCTAAATTACAACGGTGCACAAACCGCACGGCGAAACCTGGCAAGTGTGGTATCGTTGGACTCGGCAACGATTCAGGAGTCTAAGGAGATGAGTCTCGTGAAAATAAGTCAACCACACCCAAAGTTCTAAGCATTTTTAAAAAAAAATCTCCACTAGGTGGCGCTGTTTTGAAACTTGTCAGGCGACTTTGGGATATTTTGGTGATGACCCATACCGAGTTTCGTAACAATCCGTTCATGCGTTGATAAAATACAGCATTTTAGCACATAATTCAAGATGGCCGAACAGCAAAAATGGCCGATATGGTAAAATTGGATATCCGTCGACTCGGCATGACGTCCCGAATCTAACGAGACCACTTTCATGATATTTGGACTAACGGTTCAGCAAAGAAAAGCTAAAATAGCCTTTTTTCGTATCTCCAGACCAGTAGGTGGCACTGTGCCGAAACGCTGCAAGTAGCCTCAAGTCATGCTTGTGATGACATGTACCAAGTTTGGTTTGAACACAATAAAGCGTTGCGGAGATATTGCCTTAAGTGTGTTTTTGCAAACGTTATGTAAAATTTGTTCGCGCGTTTATCAAAAACGATTAGATGAATCAACTTGATTTGTAAGATTTTTTGTCAATGTTGTCTGAAGATGATCTGGTTCAATTTTCGTGCAAATCGGATGAACCGTCTAGGACGAGTTCGCAAAAGTAGGTTTTTCGGTTAATTGAAAATGGCGGGGAAATATTCAAGACGGAAAATGATGTCATAGGGTGCTATCGAATTGGCATGAGCTCAGAAATTAGAGGAAAAAAGAATTTGGTTTCTAGCCCTTACGGTTCAAAAGTTATTAGCATAAACATGAGTACACATTTGGACAGATGGTGGCGCTAGAGGGATTGAGATAGAGACACCAAAATTCCTATGGTGACAGATCAGACCGTCCTCTATTAGTGTGCCAAATTTCACAATTTTTTACCATACGGTTCTATGGGCTGCCATAGACTCCCATGGCGGAAGAAAAAAAGACGGGAACGGTTTCAATAGGTGCCTTCGCACCTTCGGTGCTTGGCCCCTAATAAAAAGGGCATAAAAAGGGTCTAAAAAGGCCTATAAAAAAAAGACTATAGGGTCTGAGCGCTTGATTTTTGAGCTGCGGGTTGCAAAAACTTTATCAAGCATGGTGACATGTGCATCGGAGAGGTCAAAGGTCAATTTTTACATTTTCAGCTCATTTATCATGGAAAAGTGGTGGTTTTTTTTTAACCTTTTAAACTGGTATGCCTCTACTGATGGCCCGATCTCCGTCAAAGTTTGCACGCGTCTTTACAATAATGCGGCGCACATGCTCAGCCGATTTGGTGAAGTTCTGCGCAGTGCAGGCAATTTTTAGTCATTTAAATGTCATTTTGCATAGGATATTATAGAGCATTTTTTTCACCTTTATAACGGTTAAAGCGCCACGGCGGCCATAATAGTCTGCAAGCCTCTTTAGGGTCACGTGACGCATGCGCACGCGTGATTTCGTGAAGCTGTATGCAAATCAGGCAGGAAGAGGGCCGCTTTCAGGCATTTAATGGGATTTTCCATAGAAATACATCATTGTGACTCCTTTTTAACCGTTATAGCGCCAACAAGTGGCCAATCGCCACGTCCTTTTTCACGCAGTCACAGAACGAGCTCTTACATATGCGTGCTGAGTTTGGTGAAAATACCTCGTTCCGTTCACGAGTTATAGCCAATTTAGTAAAAGTGGCTCCTCCCCCCTTCCAACGTTTTGGCGGCCCTTAGGGACCGTGAACCCAAATTTCCACTTTTTTTTATAACTTTTGACAATCCGACTCCAGAAAATCTCGCTGCGCTGGTTTGGTTCCGGTCGGGCCAATAACCTAGGACTAGTTCGCAAAAGTAGGTTTTGCAAAAAATCCCAAATAGCCGAAAATTTTCCCACTCTGACGAGAAAATCCGAGGCATGCATTTTGTCCGTCTTGAGCCAAGGATTCCAGCGATTTAAGGCACTCGAGGCTACGCCTTACGGTTGAGGAGTTATGAGCCGTTTCGTACTTTTGATCGCCGTTTCGTACTTTTGATCGCTGTAGCGCCCCCGTCAGGCCGATCGGGGCGGGCTTCGGTGACGTCTGTAGTCGTTGTGAGTACTACCAGCCCTGCAAGTTTCAAGTCTCTACAACGTACGGTTTGGTCTGCCTGATCAGTTTTAGCTGGAGAATGATGCATCATGGGAAAATGAACAGTTACAATAGGGTTTCAGCCTGACACCTGACTTTGATTGGATTTTACTACCCCTTACTATCAATATTTTGACATTTGGGCTCGCGATCGTGCCTAACGACCTATGTTTCCGAACTTCTGACGCTGGTTTCGTCTCGATCGGACTAGCGGTTTCGAAGATATCGGCAAAAAGGTTTAAACGCTAAATTACAACGGTGCACAAACCGCACGGCGAAACCTGGCAAGTGTGGTATCGTTGGACTCGGCAACGATTCAGGAGTCTAAGGAGATGAGTCTCGTGAAAATAAGTCAACCACACCCAAAGTTCTAAGCATTTTTTAAAAAAAATCTCCACTAGGTGGCGCTGTTTTGAAACTTGTCAGGCGACTTTGGGATATTGTGGTGATGACCCATACCGAGTTTCGTAACAATCCGTTCATGCGTTGATAAAATACAGCATTTTAGCACATAATTCAAGATGGCCGAACAGCAAAAATGGCCGATATGGTAAAATTGGATATCCGTCGACTCGGCATGACGTCCCGAATCTAACGAGACCACTTTCATGATATTTGGACTAACGGTTCAGCAAAGAAAAGCTAAAATAGCCTTTTTTCGTATCTCCAGACCAGTAGGTGGCACTGTGCCGAAACGCTGCAAGTAGCCTCAAGTCATGCTTGTGATGACATGTACCAAGTTTGGTTTGAACACAATAAAGCGTTGCGGAGATATTGCCTTAAGTGTGTTTTTGCAAACGTTATGTAAAATTTGTTCGCGCGTTTATCAAAAACGATTAGATGAATCAACTTGATTTGTAAGATTTTTTGTCAATGTTGTCTGAAGATGATCTGGTTCAATTTTCGTGCAAATCGGATGAACCGTCTAGGACGAGTTCGCAAAAGTAGGTTTTTCGGTTAATTGAAAATGGCGGGGAAATATTCAAGACGGAAAATGATGTCATAGGGTGCTATCGAATTGGCATGAGCTCAGAAATTAGAGGAAAAAAGAATTTGGTTTCTAGCCCTTACGGTTCAAAAGTTATTAGCATAAACATGAGTACACATTTGGACAGATGGTGGCGCTAGAGGGATTGAGATAGAGACACCAAAATTCCTATGGTGACAGATCAGACCGTCCTCTATTAGTGTGCCAAATTTCACAATTTTTTACCATACGGTTCTATGGGCTGCCATAGACTCCCATGGCGGAAGAAAAAAAGACGGGAACGGTTTCAATAGGTGCCTTCGCACCTTCGGTGCTTGGCCCCTAATAAAAAGGGCATAAAAAGGGTCTAAAAAGGCCTATAAAAAAAAGACTATAGGGTCTGAGCGCTTGATTTTTGAGCTGCGGGTTGCAAAAACTTTATCAAGCATGGTGACATGTGCATCGGAGAGGTCAAAGGTCAATTTTTACATTTTCAGCTCATTTATCATGGAAAAGTGGTGGTTTTTTTTTAACCTTTTAAACTGGTATGCCTCTACTGATGGCCCGATCTCCGTCAAAGTTTGCACGCGTCTTTACAATAATGCGGCGCACATGCTCAGCCGATTTGGTGAAGTTCTGCGCAGTGCAGGCAATTTTTAGTCATTTAAATGTAATTTTGCATAGGATATTATAGAGCATTTTTTTCACCTTTATAACGGTTAAAGCGCCACGGCGGCCATAATAGTCTGCAAGCCTCTTTAGGGTCACGTGACGCATGCGCACGCGTGATTTCGTGAAGCTGTATGCAAATCAGGCAGGAAGAGGGCCGCTTTCAGGCATTTAATGGGATTTTCCATAGAAATACATCATTGTGACTCCTTTTTAACCGTTATAGCGCCAACAAGTGGCCAATCGCCACGTCCTTTTTCACGCAGTCACAGAACGAGCTCTTACATATGCGTGCTGAGTTTGGTGAAAATACCTCGTTCCGTTCACGAGTTATAGCCAATTTAGTAAAAGTGGCTCCTCCCCCCTTCCAACGTTTTGGCGGCCCTTAGGGACCGTGAACCCAAATTTCCACTTTTTTTTATAACTTTTGACAATCCGACTCCAGAAAATCTCGCTGCGCTGGTTTGGTTCCGGTCGGGCCAATAACCTAGGACTAGTTCGCAAAAGTAGGTTTTGCAAAAAATCCCAAATAGCCGAAAATTTTCCCACTCTGACGAGAAAATCCGAGGCATGCATTTTGTCCGTCTTGAGCCAAGGATTCCAGCGATTTAAGGCACTCGAGGCTACGCCTTACGGTTGAGGAGTTATGAGCCGTTTCGTACTTTTGATCGCCGTTTCGTACTTTTGATCGCTGTAGCGCCCCCGTCAGGCCGATCGGGGCGGGCTTCGGTGACGTCTGTAGTCGTTGTGAGTACTACCAGCCCTGCAAGTTTCAAGTCTCTACAACGTACGGTTTGGTCTGCCTGATCAGTTTTAGCTGGAGAATGATGCATCATGGGAAAATGAACAGTTACAATAGGGTTTCAGCCTGACACCTGACTTTGATTGGATTTTACTACCCCTTACTATCAATATTTTGACATTTGGGCTCGCGATCGTGCCTAACGACCTATGTTTCCGAACTTCTGACGCTGGTTTCGTCTCGATCGGACTAGCGGTTTCGAAGATATCGGCAAAAAGGTTTAAACGCTAAATTACAACGGTGCACAAACCGCACGGCGAAACCTGGCAAGTGTGGTATCGTTGGACTCGGCAACGATTCAGGAGTCTAAGGAGATGAGTCTCGTGAAAATAAGTCAACCACACCCAAAGTTCTAAGCATTTTTAAAAAAAAATCTCCACTAGGTGGCGCTGTTTTGAAACTTGTCAGGCGACTTTGGGATATTGTGGTGATGACCCATACCGAGTTTCGTAACAATCCGTTCATGCGTTGATAAAATACAGCATTTTAGCACATAATTCAAGATGGCCGAACAGCAAAAATGGCCGATATGGTAAAATTGGATATCCGTCGACTCGGCATGACGTCCCGAATCTAACGAGACCACTTTCATGATATTTGGACTAACGGTTCAGCAAAGAAAAGCTAAAATAGCCTTTTTTCGTATCTCCAGACCAGTAGGTGGCACTGTGCCGAAACGCTGCAAGTAGCCTCAAGTCATGCTTGTGATGACATGTACCAAGTTTGGTTTGAACACAATAAAGCGTTGCGGAGATATTGCCTTAAGTGTGTTTTTGCAAACGTTATGTAAAATTTGTTCGCGCGTTTATCAAAAACGATTAGATGAATCAACTTGATTTGTAAGATTTTTTGTCAATGTTGTCTGAAGATGATCTGGTTCAATTTTCGTGCAAATCGGATGAACCGTCTAGGACGAGTTCGCAAAAGTAGGTTTTTCGGTTAATTGAAAATGGCGGGGAAATATTCAAGACGGAAAATGATGTCATAGGGTGCTATCGAATTGGCATGAGCTCAGAAATTAGAGGAAAAAAGAATTTGGTTTCTAGCCCTTACGGTTCAAAAGTTATTAGCATAAACATGAGTACACATTTGGACAGATGGTGGCGCTAGAGGGATTGAGATAGAGACACCAAAATTCCTATGGTGACAGATCAGACCGTCCTCTATTAGTGTGCCAAATTTCACAATTTTTTACCATACGGTTCTATGGGCTGCCATAGACTCCCATGGCGGAAGAAAAAAAGACGGGAACGGTTTCAATAGGTGCCTTCGCACCTTCGGTGCTTGGCCCCTAATAAAAAGGGCATAAAAAGGGTCTAAAAAGGCCTATAAAAAAAAGACTATAGGGTCTGAGCGCTTGATTTTTGAGCTGCGGGTTGCAAAAACTTTATCAAGCATGGTGACATGTGCATCGGAGAGGTCAAAGGTCAATTTTTACATTTTCAGCTCATTTATCATGGAAAAGTGGTGGTTTTTTTTTTACCTTTTAAACTGGTATGCCTCTACTGATGGCCCGATCTCCGTCAAAGTTTGCACGCGTCTTTACAATAATGCGGCGCACATGCTCAGCCGATTTGGTGAAGTTCTGCGCAGTGCAGGCAATTTTTAGTCATTTAAATGTCATTTTGCATAGGATATTATAGAGCATTTTTTTCACCTTTATAACGGTTAAAGCGCCACGGCGGCCATAATAGTCTGCAAGCCTCTTTAGGGTCACGTGACGCATGCGCACGCGTGATTTCGTGAAGCTGTATGCAAATCAGGCAGGAAGAGGGCCGCTTTCAGGCATTTAATGGGATTTTCCATAGAAATACATCATTGTGACTCCTTTTTAACCGTTATAGCGCCAACAAGTGGCCAATCGCCACGTCCTTTTTCACGCAGTCACAGAACGAGCTCTTACATATGCGTGCTGAGTTTGGTGAAAATACCTCGTTCCGTTCACGAGTTATAGCCAATTTAGTAAAAGTTGCTCCTCCCCCCTTCCAACGTTTTGGCGGCCCTTAGGGACCGTGAACCCAAATTTCCACTTTTTTTTAATAACCTTTGACAATCCGACTCCAGAGAATCTCGCTGCGCTGGTTTGGTTCCGGTCGGGCCAATAACCTAGGACTAGTTCGCAAAAGTAGGTTTTGCAAAAAATCCCAAATAGCCGAAAATTTTCTCACTCTGACGAGCAAATCAGAGGCATGCATTTTGTCCGTCTTGAGCCAAGGATTCCAGCGATATAAGGCACTCGAGGCTACGCCTTACGGTTGAGGAGTTATGAGCCGTTTCGTACTTTTGATCGCCGTTTCGTACTTTTGATCGCTGTAGCGCCCCCGTCAGGCCGATCGGGGCGGGCTTCGGTGACGTCTGTAGTCGTTGTGAGTACTACCAGCCCTGCAAGTTTCAAGTCTCTACGACGTACGGTTTGGTCTGCCTGATCAGTTTTAGCTGGAGAATGATGCATCATGGGAAAATGAACAGTTACAATAGGGTTTCAGCCTGACACCTGACTTTGATTGGATTTTACTACCCCTTACTATCAATATTTTGACATTTGGGCTCACGATCGTGCGTAACGACCTATGTTTCCGAACTTCTGACGCTGGTTTCGTCTCGATCGGACTAGCGGTTTCGAAGATATCGGCAAAAAGGTTTAAACGCTAAATTACAACGGTGCACAAACCGTACGGCGAAACCTGGCAAGTGTGGTATCGTTGGACTCGGCAACGATTCAGGAGTCTAAGGAGATGAGTCTCGTGAAAATAAGTCAACCACACCCAAAGTTCTGAGCATTTAAAAAAAAAAATCTCCACTAGGTGGCGCTGTTTTGAAACTTGTCAGGCGACTTTGGGATATCGTGGTGATGACCCATACCGAGTTTCGTAACAATCCGTTCATGCGTTGATAAAATACAGCATTTTAGCACATAATTCAAGATGGCCGAACAGCAAAAATGGTCGATATGGTAAAATTGGAAATCCGTCGACTTGGCATGACGTCCCGAATCTAACGAGACCACTTTCATGATATTTGGACAAACGGTTCAGCAAAGAAAAGCTAAAATAGCCCTTTTTCGTATCTCCAGACCAGTAGGTGGCACTGTGCCGAAACGCTGCAAGTAGCCTCAAGTCATGCTTGTGATGACATGTACCAAGTTTGGTTTGAACACAATAAAGCGTTGCGGAGATATTGCCTTAAGTGTGTTTTTGCAAACGTTATGTAAAATTTGTTCGCGCGTTTATCAAAAACGATTAGATGAATCAACTTGATTTGTAAGATTTTTTGTCAATATTGTCTGAAGATGATCTGGTTCAATTTTCGTGCAAATCGGATGAACCGTCTAGGACGAGTTCGCAAAAGTAGGTTTTTCGGTTAATTGAAAATGGCGGGGAAATATTCAAGACGGAAAATGATGTCATAGGGTGCTATCGAATTGGCATGAGCTCAGAAATTAGAGGAAAAAAGAATTTGGTTTCTAGCCCTTACGGTTCAAAAGTTATTAGCATAAACATGAGTACACATTTGGACAGATGGTGGCGCTAGAGGGATTGAGATAGAGACACCAAAATTCCTATGGTGACAGATCAGACCGTCCTCTATTAGTGTGCCAAATTTCACAATTTTTTACCATACGGTTCTATGGGCTGCCATAGACTCCCATGGCGGAAGAAAAAAAGACGGGAACGGTTTCAATAGGTGCCTTCGCACCTTCGGTGCTTGGCCCCTAATAAAAAGGGCATAAAAAGGGTCTAAAAAGGCCTATAAAAAAAAGACTATAGGGTCTGAGCGCTTGATTTTTGAGCTGCGGGTTGCAAAAACTTTATCAAGCATGGTGACATGTGCATCGGAGAGGTCAAAGGTCAATTTTTACATTTTCAGCTCATTTATCATGGAAAAGTGGTGGGGGTTTTTTTACCTTTTAAACTGGTATGCCTCTACTGATGGCCCGATCTCCGTCAAAGTTTGCACGCGTCTTTACAATAATGCGGCGCACATGCTCAGCCGATTTGGTGAAGTTCTGCGCAGTGCAGGCAATTTTTAGTCATTTAAATGTCATTTTGCATAGGATATTATAGAGCATTTTTTTTCACCTTTATAACGGTTAAAGCGCCACGGCGGCCATAATAGTCTGCAAGCCTCTTTAGGGTCACGTGACGCATGCGCACGCGTGATTTCGTGAAGCTGTATGCAAATCAGGCAGGAAGAGGGCCGCTTTCAGGCATTTAATGGGATTTTCCATAGAAATACATCATTGTGACTCCTTTTTAACCGTTATAGCGCCAACAAGTGGCCAATCGCCACGTCCTTTTTCACGCAGTCACAGAACGAGCTCTTACATATGCGTGCTGAGTTTGGTGAAAATACCTTGTTCCGTTCACGAGTTATAGCCAATTTAGTAAAAGTTGCTCCTCCCCCCTTCCAACGTTTTGGCGGCCCTTAGGGACCGTGAACCCAAATTTCCACTTTTTTTTAATAACTTTTGACAATCCTACTCCAGAAAATCTCGCTGCGCTGGTTTGGTTCCGGTCGGGCCAATAACCTAGGACTAGTTCGCAAAAGTAGGTTTTGCAAAAAATCCCAAATAGCCGAAAATTTTCCCACTCTGACGAGCAAATCAGAGGCATGCATTTTGTCCGTCTTGAGCCAAGGATTCCAGCGATATAAGGCACTCGAGGCTACGCCTTACGGTTGAGGAGTTATGAGCCGTTTCGTACTTTTGATCGCCGTTTCGTACTTTTGATCGCTGTAGCGCCCCCGTCAGGCCGATCGGGGCGGGCTTTGGTGACGTCTGTAGTCGTTGTGAGTACTACCAGCCCTGCAAGTTTCAAGTCTCTACGACGTACGGTTTGGTCTGCCTGATCAGTTTTAGCTGGAGAATGATGCATCATGGGAAAATGAACAGTTACAATAGGGTTTCAGCCTGACACCTGACTTTAGCCGCGTTTCCACCGCAGGAACTTTACCCCGGAACCAGGAACTTTGGGGGGGAACTCGGTGTGTTTCGACCGCAGGAACCAGGGTCTAAATGAAGTTCCGGGTAAATATTTCCCCCTCCAAACGGCCCTGCTTGCGAGGTGGGACTTTTGAAAAGTTCCCGAACTTTCGAGGGTGGGACTTGGGCGCTGAACATGCTGATTGGTTGAGCTCTCGCAGCTATTTTTTTTTTCCACCGCCATATTTACGAGTCTTTTGCGAGGTGAGTTCTGTGGGTTTTGCGTTCAGTAAATATTTTTTTTTGCAACAATGGAGTTCAACAATAAATTCGACCGATGGACCGACGACGAGGTTCAGGCTTTATTGAGCATATATGCGGAGGAGGACATCCAGCGGGAACTGGAAACGGCGACCCGTAATGAAAAGGTATACCTGAAGATATCGGCTCGGTTCCAGTCACACTGGAAAACAGTGCAGAGAGAAGTTGAAGAAATTAGACAAGATTACAAGAAATGAAAGGATCATAACAACCGGAGCGGTTCCGACCGGCGTACCAACAAGTGGCATGACCGCCTGGACGCGTTGCTGGGACACAGACCGTCCTTTTCTAGGGCAGCGGTAACGAAAGACTCGGCTAGTGCGTTGTTGGAAACCATCCAGGAATCCGAGTGGGTTGAAGGTAAATATATCATCTTGGTATCATCTATTAAACTCGTTGCAGTGTTTAAACACGTTGCAGTAACTTTTTTCAACGTGCTTTTCCAGACGTAATGAGTGGCCCTGATGAATCGCAGGCAACGGAGACCAGCGTGTTTTCCCCCGCGGTCACCAGTACTTTATAAAGCTGACAAAAATGTGTATATATTTTAAAACTGATGTGTAATCCTTAATGGTTTTGTTGTTTTTAATTGTAAACTTAAATTGCCCATGATAAAAATTGCACACTGGGCATTGTTCAAGCTGGGCAAACAATTGTTCATTATTTGTAGTGAAAACACTTTAAATAATTAATTGATGGTTTCTATTGTTTCATGGTTGCCTTGTGTATTAATTTCCATGTGTTTCTGTGCAATTTTTCTACTTGGGGAAAAGGAAAAGGGACTGTGACTTTCTTGATGCACTGAGGGACATGGATCGGACGCAAACCGGGCCGTCCTGCAGCATGGACAAGAACTGACCAATATATTCAGCTGTTACTGGATAGCCAGGCCGAGGAGAGAGAAATGAGGAGGCAAGAGTTGGCATTCCACCAGTCAGAAGCGGAAGAAAGCAGAGGGACTTTCAGACCGGGTTTCTGTCTGTTCTTGGACAGTTTGTCCAGTTGTTCAAGAAGTAGCCACAATGACCAGCCGCTTGAATGAAGCATTTGCACTACCACATTTGTACTTTATATATTGTACGTGTTGGCACAGCTCTTGGACAGGTTACTGAAAAATACACTTTTTTTTATATTGTTGTTTTCACATTTTATATTTTCATTTTATTGTTCTAGTAATTTATTTGTCTTTGCACACTTTTATTTTAATTTTGTAAGAACTAATCTGTCTAAAATAAAGTCAAATGTGTAAAATGTCACTGTGTCTTTAATTTCCACATTCTAACTATATAACCACATTCTAATTGTATTCATATAGTGTCGGAAGCAAATAAAAGGGCTGCTGCTCGCAAGTCTTTCTGAATATGCACATAAACATATCTAGAAAACCCAAATATTATATTTTTAAATGTATAACTATGTGAATGTAGTATAATAACTTATAACCACAACTTAAGTGAAGCCATAAGTGTGGTCCTGCTTCATTTCAAATTTGAGGAAGAAGTCTCTAAAATTATGCATTTAATGAAGCATATTGTAATACTAGTCATGTGATTTTTTTTTGTTTTGTGAATGTTAAGAGATGTTATTGTGATAAAAAAATAAAATACTTGCAGTCTAGTACCTAATCTTTCAACTGCTTAATTCAGTCTATTGTTTTCATTCAATTAACTTTTCACACATCTGTCATGAATGACTGAAACCTCATTATCCTTTTATAGAAAATGTTTTGTTTTGGAATTGAGCTATTACAACACATTCAGATTTTGGATTGCCCATCATCCCATTTTGCATTAAAATGGTCAAACCAGGTGAAAGTGCACGTTTAAATAAGCAGTGTTGGTAATGTGTGTACATAATCAGCAAAAGCAGCGCTGCTTGCATCACCTACACTTGTTATTGTTGCAGACAGAAAATCGCGCAAAAGTGATTCATGTCCGTCGGTGACTGGGAGGAGCAGTCTCGCGCATTCCCACGTCACCGGACTAATTTGCCTAATCTCCCCGGTACTTTAGACCGCGGTGGAAACGCAGATTGTAGCAGATCTGGGGGAGAAAAAGTTCCTGGGAAAAAAGTTCCTGGTACAAATAGTTCCGGGTAATTTCGGTGGAAACGCGGCTTTTGATTGGATTTTACTACCCCTTTCTATCAATATTTTGACATTTGGGCTCGCGATCGTGCGTAACGACCTATGTTTCCGAACTTCTGACGCTGGTTTCGTCTCGATCGGACTAGCGGTTTCGAAGATATCGGCAAAAAGGTTTAAACGCTAAATTACAACGGTGCACAAACCGTACGGCGAAACCTGGCAAGTGTGGTATCGTTGGACTCGGCAACGATTCAGGAGTCTAAGGAGATGAGTCTCGTGAAAATAAGTCAACCACACCCAAAGTTCTAAGCATTTTTAAAAAAAAATCTCCACTAGGTGGCGCTGTTTTGAAACTTGTCAGGCGACTTTGGGATATCGTGGTGATGACCCATACCGAGTTTCGTAACAATCCGTTCATGCGTTGATAAAATACAGCATTTTAGCACATAATTCAAGATGGCCGACAGCCAAAATGGTCGATATGGTAAAATTGGAAATCCGTCGACTTGGCATGACGTCCCGAATCTAACGAGACCACTTTCATGATATTTGGACAAACGGTTCAACAAAGAAAAGCTAAAATAGCCCTTTTTCGTATCTCCAGACCAGTAGGTGGCACTGTGCCAAAACGCTGCAAGTAGCCTCAGGTCATGCTTGTGATGACATGTACCAAGTTTGGTTTGAACACAATAAAGCGTTGCGGAGATATTGCCTTAAGTGTGTTTTTGCAAACGTTATGTAAAATTTGTTCGCGCGTTTATCAAAAACGATTAGATGAATCAACTTGATTTGTAAGATTTTTTGTCAATATTGTCTGAAGATGATCTGGTTCAATTTTCGTGCAAATCGGATGAACCGTCTAGGACGAGTTCGCAAAAGTAGGTTTTTCGGTTAATTGAAAATGGCGGGGAAATATTCAAGACGGAAAATGATGTCATAGGGTGCTATCGAATTGGCATGAGCTCAGAAATTAGAGGAAAAAAGAATTTGGTTTCTAGCCCTTACGGTTCAAAAGTTATTAGCATAAACATGAGTACACATTTGGACAGATGGTGGCGCTAGAGGGATTGAGATAGAGACACCAAAATTCCTATGGTGACAGATCAGACCGTCCTCTATTAGTGTGCCAAATTTCACAATTTTTTACCATACGGTTCTATGGGCTGCCATAGACTCCCATGGCGGAAGAAAAAAAGACGGGAACGGTTTCAATAGGTGCCTTCGCACCTTCGGTGCTTGGCCCCTAATAAAAAGGGCATAAAAAGGGTCTAAAAAGGCCTATAAAAAAAAGACTATAGGGTCTGAGCGCTTGATTTTTGAGCTGCGGGTTGCAAAAACTTTATCAAGCATGGTGACATGTGCATCGGAGAGGTCAAAGGTCAATTTTTACATTTTCAGCTCATTTATCATGGAAAAGTGGTGGGGTTTTTTTTACCTTTTAAACTGGTATGCCTCTACTGATGGCCCGATCTCCGTCAAAGTTTGCACGCGTCTTTACAATAATGCGGCGCACATGCTCAGCCGATTTGGTGAAGTTCTGCGCAGTGCAGGCAATTTTTAGTCATTTAAATGTCATTTTGCATAGGATATTATAGAGCATTTTTTTTCACCTTTATAACGGTTAAAGCGCCACGGCGGCCATAATAGTCTGCAAGCCTCTTTAGGGTCACGTGACGCATGCGCACGCGTGATTTCGTGAAGCTGTATGCAAATCAGGCAGGAAGAGGGCCGCTTTCAGGCATTTAATGGGATTTTCCATAGAAATACATCATTGTGACTCCTTTTTAACCGTTATAGCGCCAACAAGTGGCCAATCGCCACGTCCTTTTTCACGCAGTCACAGAACGAGCTCTTACATATGCGTGCTGAGTTTGGTGAAAATACCTTGTTCCGTTCACGAGTTATAGCCAATTTAGTAAAAGTTGCTCCTCCCCCCCTTCCAAAGTTTTGGCGGCCCTTAGGGACCGTGAACCCAAATTTCCACTTTTTTTTAATAACTTTTGACAATCCTACTCCAGAAAATCTCGCTGCGCTGGTTTGGTTCCGGTCGGGCCAATAACCTAGGACTAGTTCGCAAAAGTAGGTTTTGCAAAAAATCCCAAATAGCCGAAAATTTTCCCACTCTGACGAGCAAATCAGAGGCATGCATTTTGTCCGTCTTGAGCCAAGGATTCCAGCGATATAAGGCACTCGAGGCTACGCCTTACGGTTGAGGAGTTATGAGCCGTTTCGTACTTTTGATCGCCGTTTCGTACTTTTGATCGCTGTAGCGCCCCCGTCAGGCCGATCGGGGCGGGCTTCGGTGACGTCTGTAGTCGTTGTGAGTACTACCAGCCCTGCAAGTTTCAAGTCTCTACGACGTACGGTTTGGTCTGCCTGATCAGTTTTAGCTGGAGAATGATGCATCATGGGAAAATGAACAGTTAAAATAGGGTTTCAGCCTGACACCTGACTTTGATTGGATTTTACTACCCCTTACTATCAATATTTTGACATTTGGGCTCGCGATTGTGCGTAACGACCTATGTTTCCGAACTTCTGACGCTGGTTTCGTCTCGATCGGACTAGCGGTTTCGAAGATATCGGCAAAAAGGTTTAAACGCTAAATTACAACGGTGCACAAACCGCACGGCGAAATCTGGCAAGTGTGGTATCGTTGGACTCGGCAACGATTCAGGAGTCTAAGGAGATGAGTCTCGTGAAAATAAGTCAACCACACCCAAAGTTCTAAGCATTTTTAAAAAGAAATCTCCACTAGGTGGCGCTGTTTTGAAACTTGTCAGGCGACTTTGGGATATCGTGGTGATGACCCATACCGAGGTTCGTAACAATCCGTTCATGCGTTGATAAAATACAGCATTTTAGCACATAATTCAAGATGGCCGACAGCCAAAATGGTCGATATGGTAAAATTGGAAATCCGTCGACTTGGCATGACGTCCCGAATCTAACGAGACCACTTTCATGATATTTGGACAAACGGTTCAGCAAAGAAAAGCTAAAATAGCCCTTTTTCGTATCTCCAGACCAGTAGGTGGCACTGTGCCGAAACGCTGCAAGTAGCCTCAGGTCATGCTTGTGATGACATGTACCAAGTTTGGTTTGAACACAATAAAGCGTTGCGGAGATATTGCCTTAAGTGTGTTTTTGCAAACGTTATGTAAAATTTGTTCGCGCGTTTATCAAAAACGATTAGATGAATCAACTTGATTTGTAAGATTTTTTGTCAATATTGTCTGAAGATGATCTGGTTCAATTTTCGTGCAAATCGGATGAACCGTCTAGGACGAGTTCGCAAAAGTAGGTTTTTCGGTTAATTGAAAATGGCGGGGAAATATTCAAGACGGAAAATGATGTCATAGGGTGCTATCGAATTGGCATGAGCTCAGAAATTAGAGGAAAAAAGAATTTGGTTTCTAGCCCTTACGGTTCAAAAGTTATTAGCATAAACATGAGTACACATTTGGACAGATGGTGGCGCTAGAGGGATTGAGATAGAGACACCAAAATTCCTATGGTGACAGATCAGACCGTCCTCTATTAGTGTGCCAAATTTCAAAAATTTTTACCATACGGTTCTATGGGCTGCCATAGACTCCCATGGCGGAAGAAAAAAAGACGGGAACGGTTTCAATAGGTGCCTTCGCACCTTCGGTGCTTGGCCCCTAATAAAAAGGGCATAAAAAGGGTCTAAAAAAGGCCTATAAAAAAAAGACTATAGGGTCTGAGCGCTTGATTTTTGAGCTGCGGGTTGCAAAAACTTTATCAAGCATGGTGACATGTGCATCGGAGAGGTCAAAGGTCAATTTTTACATTTTCAGCTCATTTATCATGGAAAAGTGGTGGGTTTTTTTTTACCTTTTAAACTGGTATGCCTCTACTGATGGCCCGATCTCCGTCAAAGTTTGCACGCGTCTTTACAATAATGCGGCGCACATGCTCAGCCGATTTGGTGAAGTTCTGCGCAGTGCAGGCAATTTTTAGTCATTTAAATGTAATTTTGCATAGGATATTATAGAGCATTTTTTTTCACCTTTATAACGGTTAAAGCGCCACGGCGGCCATTATAGTCTGCAAGCCTCTTTAGGGTCACGTGACGCATGCGCACGCGTGATTTCGTGAAGCTGTATGCAAATCAGGCAGGAAGAGGGCCGCTTTCAGGCATTTAATGGGATTTTCCATAGAAATACATCATTGTGACTCATTTTTAACCGTTATAGCGCCAACAAGTGGCCAATCGCCACGTCCTTTTTCACACAGTCACAGAACGAGCTCTTACATATGCGTGCTGAGTTTGGTGAAAATACCTTGTTCCGTTCACGAGTTATAGCCAATTTAGTAAAAGTGGCTCCTCCCCCCTTCCAACGTTTTGGCGGCCCTTAGGGACCGTGAACCCAAATTTCCACTTTTTTTTAATAACTTTTGACAATCCGACTCCAGAAAATCTCGCTGCGCTGGTTTGGTTCCGGTCGGGCCAATAACCTAGGACTAGTTCGCAAAAGTAGGTTTTGCAAAAAATCCCAAATAGCCGAAAATTTTCCCACTCTGACGAGCAAATCAGAGGCATGCATTTTGTCCGTCTTGAGCCAAGGATTCCAGCGATATAAGGCACTCGAGGCTACGCCTTACGGTTGAGGAGTTATGAGCCGTTTCGTACTTTTGATCGCCGTTTCGTACTTTTGATCGCTGTAGCGCCCCCGTCAGGCCGATCGGGGCGGGCTTCGGTGACGTCTGTAGTCGTTGTGAGTACTACCAGCCCTGCAAGTTTCAAGTCTCTACGACGTACGGTTTGGTCTGCCTGATCAGTTTTAGCTGGAGAATGATGCATCATGGGAAAATGAACAGTTACAATAGGGTTTCAGCCTGACACCTGACTTTGATTGGATTTTACTACCCCTTTCTATCAATATTTTGACATTTGGGCTCGCGATCGTGCGTAACGACCTATGTTTCCGAACTTCTGACGCTGGTTTCGTCTCGATCGGACTAGCGGTTTCGAAGATATCGGCAAAAAGGTTTAAACGCTAAATTACAACGGTGCACAAACCGTACGGCGAAACCTGGCAAGTGTGGTATCGTTGGACTCGGCAACGATTCAGGAGTCTAAGGAGATGAGTCTCGTGAAAATAAGTCAACCACACCCAAAGTTCTAAGCATTTTTAAAAAAAAATCTCCACTAGGTGGCGCTGTTTTGAAACTTGTCAGGCGACTTTGGGATATCGTGGTGATGACCCATACCGAGTTTCGTAACAATCCGTTCATGCGTTGATAAAATACAGCATTTTAGCACATAATTCAAGATGGCCGACAGCCAAAATGGTCGATATGGTAAAATTGGAAATCCGTCGACTTGGCATGACGTCCCGAATCTAACGAGACCACTTTCATGATATTTGGACAAACGGTTCAGCAAAGAAAAGCTAAAATAGCCCTTTTTCGTATCTCCAGACCAGTAGGTGGCACTGTGCCAAAACGCTGCAAGTAGCCTCAGGTCATGCTTGTGATGACATGTACCAAGTTTGGTTTGAACACAATAAAGCGTTGCGGAGATATTGCCTTAAGTGTGTTTTTGCAAACGTTATGTAAAATTTGTTCGCGCGTTTATCAAAAACGATTAGATGAATCAACTTGATTTGTAAGATTTTTTGTCAATATTGTCTGAAGATGATCTGGTTCAATTTTCGTGCAAATCGGATGAACCGTCTAGGACGAGTTCGCAAAAGTAGGTTTTTCGGTTAATTGAAAATGGCGGGGAAATATTCAAGACGGAAAATGATGTCATAGGGTGCTATCGAATTGGCATGAGCTCAGAAATTAGAGGAAAAAAGAATTTGGTTTCTAGCCCTTACGGTTCAAAAGTTATTAGCATAAACATGAGTACACATTTGGACAGATGGTGGCGCTAGAGGGATTGAGATAGAGACACCAAAATTCCTATGGTGACAGATCAGACCGTCCTCTATTAGTGTGCCAAATTTCACAATTTTTTACCATACGGTTCTATGGGCTGCCATAGACTCCCATGGCGGAAGAAAAAAAGACGGGAACGGTTTCAATAGGTGCCTTCGCACCTTCGGTGCTTGGCCCCTAATAAAAAGGGCATAAAAAGGGTCTAAAAAGGCCTATAAAAAAAAGACTATAGGGTCTGAGCGCTTGATTTTTGAGCTGCGGGTTGCAAAAACTTTATCAAGCATGGTGACATGTGCATCGGAGAGGTCAAAGGTCAATTTTTACATTTTCAGCTCATTTATCATGGAAAAGTGGTGGGGGTTTTTTTACCTTTTAAACTGGTATGCCTCTACTGATGGCCCGATCTCCGTCAAAGTTTGCACGCGTCTTTACAATAATGCGGCGCACATGCTCAGCCGATTTGGTGAAGTTCTGCGCAGTGCAGGCAATTTTTAGTCATTTAAATGTCATTTTGCATAGGATATTATAGAGCATTTTTTTTCACCTTTATAACGGTTAAAGCGCCACGGCGGCCATAATAGTCTGCAAGCCTCTTTAGGGTCACGTGACGCATGCGCACGCGTGATTTCGTGAAGCTGTATGCAAATCAGGCAGGAAGAGGGCCGCTTTCAGGCATTTAATGGGATTTTCCATAGAAATACATCATTGTGACTCCTTTTTAACCGTTATAGCGCCAACAAGTGGCCAATCGCCACGTCCTTTTTCACGCAGTCACAGAACGAGCTCTTACATATGCGTGCTGAGTTTGGTGAAAATACCTTGTTCCGTTCACGAGTTATAGCCAATTTAGTAAAAGTTGCTCCTCCCCCCTTCCAACGTTTTGGCGGCCCTTAGGGACCGTGAACCCAAATTTCCACTTTTTTTTAATAACTTTTGACAATCCTACTCCAGAAAATCTCGCTGCGCTGGTTTGGTTCCGGTCGGGCCAATAACCTAGGACTAGTTCGCAAAAGTAGGTTTTGCAAAAAATCCCAAATAGCCGAAAATTTTCCCACTCTGACGAGCAAATCAGAGGCATGCATTTTGTCCGTCTTGAGCCAAGGATTCCAGCGATATAAGGCACTCGAGGCTACGCCTTACGGTTGAGGAGTTATGAGCCGTTTCGTACTTTTGATCGCCGTTTCGTACTTTTGATCGCTGTAGCGCCCCCGTCAGGCCGATCGGGGCGGGCTTCGGTGACGTCTGTAGTCGTTGTGAGTACTACCAGCCCTGCAAGTTTCAAGTCTCTACGACGTACGGTTTGGTCTGCCTGATCAGTTTTAGCTGGAGAATGATGCATCATGGGAAAATGAACAGTTAAAATAGGGTTTCAGCCTGACACCTGACTTTGATTGGATTTTACTACCCCTTACTATCAATATTTTGACATTTGGGCTCGCGATTGTGCGTAACGACCTATGTTTCCGAACTTCTGACGCTGGTTTCGTCTCGATCGGACTAGCGGTTTCGAAGATATCGGCAAAAAGGTTTAAACGCTAAATTACAACGGTGCACAAACCGCACGGCGAAATCTGGCAAGTGTGGTATCGTTGGACTCGGCAACGATTCAGGAGTCTAAGGAGATGAGTCTCGTGAAAACAAGTCAACCACACCCAAAGTTCTAAGCATTTTTAAAAAGAAATCTCCACTAGGTGGCGCTGTTTTGAAACTTGTCAGGCGACTTTGGGATATCGTTGTGATGACCCATACCGAGGTTCGTAACAATCCGTTCATGCGTTGATAAAATACAGCATTTTAGCACATAATTCAAGATGGCCGACAGCCAAAATGGTCGATATGGTAAAATTGGAAATCCGTCGACTTGGCATGACGTCCCGAATCTAACGAGACCACTTTCATGATATTTGGACAAACGGTTCAGCAAAGAAAAGCTAAAATAGCCCTTTTTCGTATCTCCAGACCAGTAGGTGGCACTGTGCCGAAACGCTGCAAGTAGCCTCAGGTCATGCTTGTGATGACATGTACCAAGTTTGGTTTGAACACAATAAAGCGTTGCGGAGATATTGCCTTAAGTGTGTTTTTGCAAACGTTATGTAAAATTTGTTCGCGCGTTTATCAAAAACGATTAGATGAATCAACTTGATTTGTAAGATTTTTTGTCAATATTGTCTGAAGATGATCTGGTTCAATTTTCGTGCAAATCGGATGAACCGTCTAGGACGAGTTCGCAAAAGTAGGTTTTTCGGTTAATTGAAAATGGCGGGGAAATATTCAAGACGGAAAATGATGTCATAGGGTGCTATCGAATTGGCATGAGCTCAGAAATTAGAGGAAAAAAGAATTTGGTTTCTAGCCCTTACGGTTCAAAAGTTATTAGCATAAACATGAGTACACATTTGGACAGATGGTGGCGCTAGAGGGATTGAGATAGAGACACCAAAATTCCTATGGTGACAGATCAGACCGTCCTCTATTAGTGTGCCAAATTTCAAAATTTTTTACCATACGGTTCTATGGGCTGCCATAGACTCCCATGGCGGAAGAAAAAAAGACGGGAACGGTTTCAATAGGTGCCTTCGCACCTTCGGTGCTTGGCCCCTAATAAAAAGGGCATAAAAAGGGTCTAAAAAAGGCCTATAAAAAAAAGACTATAGGGTCTGAGCGCTTGATTTTTGAGCTGCGGGTTGCAAAAACTTTATCAAGCATGGTGACATGTGCATCGGAGAGGTCAAAGGTCAATTTTTACATTTTCAGCTCATTTATCATGGAAAAGTGGTGGGGTTTTTTTTACCTTTTAAACTGGTATGCCTCTACTGATGGCCCGATCTCCGTCAAAGTTTGCACGCGTCTTTACAATAATGCGGCGCACATGCTCAGCCGATTTGGTGAAGTTCTGCGCAGTGCAGGCAATTTTTAGTCATTTAAATGTCATTTTGCATAGGATATTATAGAGCATTTTTTTTCACCTTTATAACGGTTAAAGCGCCACGGCGGCCATTATAGTCTGCAAGCCTCTTTAGGGTCACGTGACGCATGCGCACGCGTGATTTCGTGAAGCTGTATGCAAATCAGGCAGGAAGAGGGCCGCTTTCAGGCATTTAATGGGATTTTCCATAGAAATACATCATTGTGACTCATTTTTAACCGTTATAGCGCCAACAAGTGGCCAATCGCCACGTCCTTTTTCACACAGTCACAGAACGAGCTCTTACATATGCGTGCTGAGTTTGGTGAAAATACCTTGTTCCGTTCACGAGTTATAGCCAATTTAGTAAAAGTGGCTCCTCCCCCCTTCCAACGTTTTGGCGGCCCTTAGGGACCGTGAACCCAAATTTCCACTTTTTTTTTATAACTTTTGACAAACCGACTCCAGAAAATCTCGCTGCGCTGGTTTGGTTCCGGTCGGGCCAATAACCTAGGACTAGTTCGCAAAAGTAGGTTTTGCAAAAAATCCCAAATAGCCGAAAATTTTCCCACTCTGACGAGCAAATCAGAGGCATGCATTTTGTCCGTCTTGAGCCAAGGATTCCAGCGATATAAGGCACTCGAGGCTACGCCTTACGGTTGAGGAGTTATGAGCCGTTTCGTACTTTTGATCGCCGTTTCGTACTTTTGATCGCTGTAGCGCCCCCGTCAGGCCGATCGGGGCGGGCTTCGGTGACGTCTGTAGTCGTTGTGAGTACTACCAGCCCTGCAAGTTTCAAGTCTCTACGACGTACGGTTTGGTCTGCCTGATCAGTTTTAGCTGGAGAATGATGCATCATGGGAAAATGAACAGTTACAATAGGGTTTCAGCCTGACACCTGACTTTGATTGGATTTTACTACCCCTTTCTATCAATATTTTGACATTTGGGCTCGCGATCGTGCCTAACGACCTATGTTTCCGAACTTCTGACGCTGGTTTCGTCTCGATCGGACTAGCGGTTTCGAAGATATCGGCAAAAAGGTTTAAACGCTAAATTACAACGGTGCACAAACCGTACGGCGAAACCTGGCAAGTGTGGTATCGTTGGACTCGGCAACGATTCAGGAGTCTAAGGAGATGAGTCTCGTGAAAATAAGTCAACCACACCCAAAGTTCTAAGCATTTTTAAAAAAAAATCTCCACTAGGTGGCGCTGTTTTGAAACTTGTCAGGCGACTTTGGGATATCGTGGTGATGACCCATACCGAGTTTCGTAACAATCCGTTCATGCGTTGATAAAATACAGCATTTTAGCACATAATTCAAGATGGCCGACAGCCAAAATGGTCGATATGGTAAAATTGGAAATCCGTCGACTTGGCATGACGTCCCGAATCTAACGAGACCACTTTCATGATATTTGGACAAACGGTTCAGCAAAGAAAAGCTAAAATAGCCCTTTTTCGTATCTCCAGACCAGTAGGTGGCACTGTGCCAAAACGCTGCAAGTAGCCTCAGGTCATGCTTGTGATGACATGTACCAAGTTTGGTTTGAACACAATAAAGCGTTGCGGAGATATTGCCTTAAGTGTGTTTTTGCAAACGTTATGTAAAATTTGTTCGCGCGTTTATCAAAAACGATTAGATGAATCAACTTGATTTGTAAGATTTTTTGTCAATATTGTCTGAAGATGATCTGGTTCAATTTTCGTGCAAATCGGATGAACCGTCTAGGACGAGTTCGCAAAAGTAGGTTTTTCGGTTAATTGAAAATGGCGGGGAAATATTCAAGACGGAAAATGATGTCATAGGGTGCTATCGAATTGGCATGAGCTCAGAAATTAGAGGAAAAGAGAATTTGGTTTCTAGCCCTTACGGTTCAAAAGTTATTAGCATAAACATGAGTACACATTTGGACAGATGGTGGCGCTAGAGGGATTGAGATAGAGACACCAAAATTCCTATGGTGACAGATCAGACCGTCCTCTATTAGTGTGCCAAATTTCACAATTTTTTACCATACGGTTCTATGGGCTGCCATAGACTCCCATGGCGGAAGAAAAATATAGCTGCAAGCAGCAATACCGGGGCCAAGCGCAAAGAAGAAGACAAGACATGCCAAAATATGCTGGCAATGTCAGATCAACTGCAGCAATGAGCAATTAAAGACCTATTAAGGTGATTTTAGGCAAAATAGCTGTAAAATGATAAATAGAGTCAATAATAATGATTTAATGATTTATCACTTTCAACCAATAGGTGGCACAGTTACGAAATTGATGTGGTGTGGTCAGAATAAGGGAACAATGACACATGCAAAGATTGGTGTCAATATATCAAAGCAGAGTGTCAATATAGTGTCAATATGTCATTGCAGAGATATAGCCTCTAGAGGCCTTTTCATTATAAGTTTGGACCACATGCGGTGCTGTTTTGAAATCTTTTAAGTAGCTTAAAGGCATGGTGCTGATGGCACATACCAAGTTTCGTAATGATATAAAATGCTATGCTTCACAAATGAATTGTTGTATCATAATACTGCATTGTAGTCAATGGGAATTTCATGTTTTGTTCTATTATAGCGCTCTATTATTATGGCACAATCCTATCATTTTTTTATGTGTCCTTGGAGTGAGCCCATACATGTCTGTGTCAATTTTGGTGAAAATATCTTGTTTAGTTTTGGAGTTATATACATTTATATGAAAAAACACATGAAAAATGACTGACACCTGACTTTGATTGGATTTTACACCCCCTTACTATCAATATTTTGACATTTGGGTATTGGCGTATTGCTATCGACCTATGTTTCCGAACTTCTGATGCTGGTTTCGTCTCGATCGGACTAGCGGTTTCGAAGATATCAGCTAATGTTTTTAAAGTGCTAAATTACTACGCTGCACAAATAATACGCCGAAACCTGGCAAGTCTGGTATCGTTGGACTCGGCGAGGATTCAGGAGACAAAAAAAGTTCCTCTCATGAAAATAAGTCAATCTCACCTAAAGTTATAAGCATTTGAAAAAAAAATTCTCCACTAGGTGGCGCTGTTTCGAAACTTCTTGGGCTCATTCAGGGCACCGTGTTGATGACCCAAACCGAGTTTCGTAACAATCCGTTCATGTGTTCATAAAATACAGCATTTTAGCACATAATTCAAAATGGCCGACAGCCAAAATGGCCGATATGGTAAAACTGAATATCAGACGACTCGGCATGCCGTCCTGAATGTAACGAGACCACTTTTATGATTTTTGGACAAACAGTTCAGAAGTTATAAGCAAAAATAGCAATTTTTCGTATCTCCGGACCAGTAGGTGGCGCTGCGCCGAAACGCTGCATGTTGCCTCAAGTCATGCTTGTGATGACATATACCGAGTTTGGTTTGAATACGATAAAGTGTTGCGGAGATATTGCCTTAAGTGTGTTTTTGCAACCGCTACGTAAAATTTGTTTGCGCGTTTATCGCAAATGATTTGACGAATCAACTTGATTTGCAAGATTTTTGGTCAGCATGGTCTGAAGATGATCTGGTTCAATTTTCGTGCAAATTGGATGAACCGTCTAGGACGAGTTCGTAAAAGTAGGTTTTTCGGAAAATTAAAAATGGCGGGAAAATTTTTATGACGGAAAATGACGTCATAGGGTGGAATCGAATCGTCTTGAGCCAAGGAATCAGAGGAAAAAATAATTTTGTTTCTAGCCCTTATGGTTCAAAAGTTATTAGCATAAACATGAGTCAAATTTTGGACTGATGGTGGCGCTAGAGGGATTGAGTTAGAGACTCCAAATTTGCTATGGTGACTTTTCAGACTGTCCTCTATGAGTGTGCCAAATTTCACAACTTTTTACCATACGGTTCTATGGGCTGCCATAGACTTCGTGGCGGAAGAAGAAGAATCGGAGGAATAAATATAGCTGCAAGCAGCAATACCGGGGCCAAGCGCAAAGAAGAAGACAATACATGCCAAAATGGCTGGCAGTGTCAGATCAACTGGAGCAATGAGCAATTAATCACGTTTTAAGATGATTTTAAGCAAAAGGCTGAAAATGCATTGTAGTCTGAGAGTGTCAGACCAACTGCAACAATTAACAATTATACAGTTTAAGAAGATTAGGCAAAATGGCTGAAATATCATATATTGAGTCACTGATAATGTAAGTTAATGGTTTATCACTTTTGACCAATAGGTGGCACAGATACGAAATTGATGTGGTGTGGTCAGAATAAGGGAACAATGACACATGCAAAGTTTGATGCCAATATGTCAAAGCATTGCAGAGATACAGCCTCAAGAGTAATTTTGGCATAATGGCTCAACTTCGTCGCTGCGGTTTACAAAAACGGTTTCATCTATTGATGCAAAATCCCTAACTTTTTGTTGACACAGTCTGAAGATGATACGATTCGATTTTGGTGGAAATTGGACAAACGGTCTAGGATGAGTTTGAAAAAGTAGGTTTTGATCAAATAAGAACATTGAGGACAGGATGTTTGACCAAATATGGAAAAATTTGTATCTCTGTTCTCGGCATGAGCCAATGACTGTATTATGACCAGTTTCATTAAACTAGGCTAATTTAATCAAAAGTTATTAGCATGTTTGTAAATTTTGTTATAACCTCTGACCACAAGGTGGCACTGCCCCAAAACGTTTTGAGTACCTTCAAAGCATGGTGCGGAAGACATGATTTTTGGACAAACAGTTCAAAAGTTATAAGCAAAAATAGCCATTTTTTGTATCTCCGGACCAGTAGGTGGCGCTGCGCCGAAACGCTGCATGTTGCTTCAGGTCATGCTTGTGATGACATATACCAAGATTGGTTTGAATACGATAAAGCGTTGTGGAGATATAGGCTTATGAGTGTTTTTGCAACCGCTACGCAAAATTTGTGTGCGCGTTTATCGAAAACGATTTGACAAATCAACTTGATTTGCAAGATTTTTTGTCAGCATGGTCTGAAGATGATCTGGTTCAATTTTCGTGCAAATCGGACAAACCGTCTAGGACGAGTTCGTAAAAGTAGGTTTTTTGGAAAATTAAAAATGGCGGGGAAATTATCATGACCGAAAATGACATCATAGGTTGCAATTGAATCGGCATGAGCCAATGACTCTATTATGACCAGTTTCAATATACTAGGCTAATTTAATTAAAAGTTATTAGCATTTTTGTCAAGTTTGTTATATCTTTTGACCACAAGGTGGCACTGCCCTAAAACTTTTTGAGTACCTTCAGGGCATAGCAAGGAAGTCACATACCGAGTTTAGTAACAATATACTAATGCATTTGTAAAATATCGCATTTTTTGACAAAATTCAAAATGGCCGACAGCCAAAATGGCCGATATGGTAAAATTGAATATCAGACGACTCGGCATGCCGTCCTGAATGTATCGAGACCACTTTTATGATTTTTGGACAAACAGTTCAGAAGTTATAAGCAAAAATAGCAATTTTTCGTATCTCCGGACCAGTAGGTGGCGCTGCGCCGAAACGCTGTATGTTGCCTCAAGTCATGCTTGTGATGACATGTACCAAGTTTGGTTTAAATACGATAAAGCGTTGCGGAGATATTGCCTTAAGAGTGTTTTTGCAACCGCTACGTAAAATTTGTTTGCGCGTTTATCGCAAATGATTTGACGAATCAACTTGATTTGCAAGATTTTTTGTCAGCATGGTCTGAAGATGATCTGGATCAATTTTCGTGCAAATCGGATGAACCGTCTAGGACGAGTTCGTAAAAGTAGGTTTTTCGGAAAATTAAAAATGGCGGGAAAATTTTTATGACGGAAAATGACGTCATAGGGTGCAATCGAATCGCCTTGAGCCAAGGAATCAGAGGAAAAAAGAATTTTGTTTCTAGCCCTTATGGTTCAAAAGTTATTAGCATAAACATGAGTCAAATTTTGGACTGATGGTGGCGCTAGAGGGATTGAGTTTGAGACTCCAAATTTGCTACGGTGACATTTCAGACTGTCCTCTATTAGTGTGCCAAATTTCACAACTTTTTACCATACGGTTCTATGGGCTGCCATAGACTTCGTGGCGGAAGAAGAAGAAGAAGATGAATAATAATAAATATAGCTGCAAGCAGCAATACCGGGGCCAAGCGCAAAGAAGAAGACAAGACATGCCAAAATGGCTGGCAGTGTCAGATCAACTGGAGCAATGAGCAATTAATCACGTTTTAAGATGATTTTAAGCAAAAGGCTGAAAATGCATTGTAGTCTGAGAGTGTCAGACCAACTGCAACAATGAACAATTATACAGTTTAAGAAGATTAGGCAAAATGGCTGAAATATCATATATTGAGTCACTGATAATGTAAGTTAATAGTTTATCACTTTTGACCAATAGGTGGCACAGATACGAAATTGATATGGTGTGGTCAGAATAAGGGAACAATGACACATGCAAAGTTTGATGCCAATATGTCAAAGCATTGCAGAGATACAGCCTCAAGAGTAATTTTGGCATCATGGCTCAACTTCGTCGCTGCGGTTTACAAAAACGGTTTCATCTATTGATGCAAAATCCCTAACTTTTTGTTGACACAGTCTGAAGATGATACGATTCGATTTTGGTAGAAATTGGACAAACGGTCTAGGATGAGTTTGAAAAAGTAGGTTTTGATCAAATAAGAACATTGAGGACAGGATGTTTGACCAAATATGGCAAAATTAGTATCTCTGTTCTCGGCATGAGCCAATAAATGTATTATGACCAGTTTCATTAAACTAGGCTAATTTAATCAAAAGTTATTAGCATGTTTGTAAATTTTGTTATAACCTCTGACCACAAGGTGGCACTGCCCCAAAACGTTTTGAGTACCTTCAAAGCATGGTGCGGAAGACATGATTTTTGGACAAACAGTTCAGAAGTTATAAGCAAAAATAGCCATTTTTTGTATCTCCGGACCAGTAAGTGGCGCTGCGCCGAAACGCTGCATTTTGCCTCAGGTCATGCTTGTGATGACATATACCAAGATTGGTTTGAATACGATAAAGCGTTGTGGAGATATAGGCTTATGAGTGTTTTTGCAACCGCAACGCAAAATTTGTGTGCGCGTTTTTCGAAAACGATTTGACAAATCAACTTGATTTGCAAGATTTTTTGTCAGCATGGTCTGAAGATGATATGGTTCAATTTCTGTGCAAATCGGACAAACCGTCTAGGACGAGTTCGCAAAAGTAGGTTTTTTGGAAAATTAAAAATGGCGGGGAAATTATCATGACCGAAAATGACAACATAGGTTGCAATTGAATCGGCATGAGCCAATGACTCTATTATGACCAGTTTCAATATACTAGGCTAATTTAATCAAAAGTTATTAGCATTTTTGTCAAGTTTGTTATATCTTTTGACCACAAGGTGGCACTGCCCTAAAACGTTTTGAGTACCTTCAGGGCATAGCATGGAAGTCACATACCGAGTTTAGTAACAATACACTAATGCATTTGTAAAATATAGCATTTTTTGACAAAATTCAAAATGGCCGACAGCCAAAATGGCCGATATGGTCAAATTGAATATCAGACGACTCGGCATGCCGTCCTGAATGTAACGAGACCACTTTTATGATTTTTGGACAAACAGTTCAGAAGTTATAAGCAAAAATAGCAATTTTTCGTATCTCCGGACCAGTAGGTGGCGCTGCGCCGAAACGCTGTATGTTGCCTCAAGTCATGCTTGTGATGACATGTACCAAGTTTGGTTTGAATACGATAAAGCGTTGCGGAGATATTGCCTTAAGTGTGTTTTTGCAACCGCTACGTAAAATTTGTTTGCGCGTTTATCGCAAATGATTTGACGAATCAACTTGATTTGCAAGATTTTTTGTCAGCATGGTCTGAAGATGATCTGGTTCAATTTTCGTGCAAATCGGATGAACCGTCTAGGACGAGTTCGTAAAAGTAGGTTTTTCGGAAAATTCAAAATGGCGGGAAAATTTTTATGACGGAAAATGACGTCATAGGGTGCAATCGAATCGTCTTGAGCCAAGGAATCAGAGGAAAAAAGAATTTTGTTTCTAGCCCTTATGGTTCAAAAGTTATTAGCATAAACATGAGTCAAATTTTGGACTGATGGTGGCGCTAGAGGGATTGAGTTTGAGACTCCAAATTTGCTACGGTGACATTTCAGACTGTCCTCTATTAGTGTGCCAAATTTCACAACTTTTTACCATACGGTTCTATGGGCTGCCATAGACTTCGTGGCGGAAGAAGAAGAAGAAGAAGATGAAATATAGCTGCAAGCAGCAATACCGGGGCCAAGCGCAAAGAAGAAGACAAGACATGCCAAAATGGCTGGCAGTGTCAGATCAACAGGAGCAATGAGCAATTAATCACGTTTTAAGATGATTTGAAGCAAAAGGCTGAAAATGCATTGTAGTCTGAGAGTGTCAGACCAACTGCAACAATTAACAATTATACAGTTTAAGAAGATTAGGCAAAATGGCTGAAATATCATATATTGAGTCACTGATAATGTAAGTTAATGGTTTATCACTTTTGACCAATAGGTGGCACAGATACGAAATTGATGTGGTGTGGTCAGAATAAGGGAACAATGACACATGCAAAGTTTGATGCCAATATGTCAAAGCATTGCAGAGATACAGCCTCAAGAGTCATTTTGGCATAATGGCTCAACTTCGTCGTTGCGGTTTACAAAAACGGTTTCATCTATTGATGCAAAATCCCTAACTTTTTGTTGACACAGTCTGAAGATGATACGATTCGATTTTGGTGGAAATTGGACAAACGGTCTAGGATGAGTTTGAAAAAGTAGGTTTTGATCAAATAAGAACATTGAGGACAGGATGTTTGACCAAATATGGAAAAAATAGTATCTCTGTTCTCGGCATGAGCCAATGACTGTATTATGACCAGTTTCATTAAACTAGGCTAATTTAATCAAAAGTTATTAGCATGTTTGTAAATTTTGTTATAACCTCTGACCACAAGGTGGCACTGCCCCAAAACGTTTTGAGTACCTTCAAAGCATGGTGCGGAAGATATGATTTTTGGACAAACAGTTCAAAAGTTATGAGCAAAAACAGCCATTTTTTGTATCTCCGGACCAGTAGGTGGCGCTGCGCCGAAACACTGCATGTTGCCTCAAGTCATGCTTGTGATGACATGTACCAAGTTTGGATTGAATACGATAAAGCATTGTAGAGATATAGCCTTATGAGTGTTTTTGCAACCGCTACGTAAAATTTGTGTGCACGTTTATCAAAAACGATTTGACGAATCAACTTGATTTGCAAGATTTTTTGTCAGCATGGTCTGAAGATGATCTGGTTCAATTTTCGTGCAAATCGGACAAACCGTCTAGGACGAGTTCGCAAAAGTAGGTTTTTTGGAAAATTAAATATGGCGGGGAAATTATCATGACCGAAAATGACGTCATAGGATGCAATTGAATCGGCATGAGCCAATGAATGTATTATGACCAGTTTCATTATACTAAGCTAATTAAATCAAAAGTTATTAGCATTTTTGTCAAGTTTGTTATAACTTTTGACCACAAGGTGGCACTGCCCCAAAACTTTTTGAGTACCTTCAGGGCATGGAGTGGAAGTCACATACCGAGTTTAGTAACAATACACTAATGCATTTGTAAAATATAGCATTTTAGCACATAATTCAAAATGGCCGACAGCCAAAATGGGCGATATGGTAAAATTGAATATCAGACGACTCGGCATGCCGTCCTGAATCTAACGAGACCACTTTTATGATTTTTGGACAAACGGTTCAAAAGTTATAAGCAAAAACAGCCATTTTTTGTATCTCCGGACCAGTAGGTGGCGCTGCGCCGAAACACTGCATGTTGCCTCAAGTCATGCTTGTGATGACATGTACCAAGTTTGGTTTGAATACGATAAAGCGTTGCGGAGATATTGCCTTAAGAGTGCTTTTGCAACCGCTACATAAAATTTGTTTGCGCGTTTATCGCAAATGATTTGACGAATCAACTTGATTTGCAAGATTTTTTGTCAGCATGGTCTGAAGATGATCTGGTTCAATTTTCGTGCAAATCGGATGAACCGTCTAGGACGAGTTCGCAAAAGTAGGTTTTTCGGTTAATTAAAAATGGCGGGAAAATTATTATGACGGAAAATGACGTCATAGGGTGCAATCGAAATGTCTTGAGCCAAGGAATCAGAGGAAAAAAGAATTTCGTTTCTAGCCCTTATGGTTCAAAAGTTATTAGCATAAACATGAGTCTAATTTTGGACTGATGGTGGCGCTAGAGGGATTGAGTTAGAGACTCAAAATTTGCTATGGTGACATTTCAGACTGTCCTCTATTAGTGTGCCAAATTTCATAACTTTTTACCATACGGTTCTATGGGCTGCCATAGACTTCGTGGCGGAAGAAGAAGAAGATGAAATATAGCTGCAAGCAGCAATACCGGGGCCAAGCGCAAAAAAGAAGACAAGACATGCCAAAATGGCTGGCAGTGTCAGATCAACTGGAGCAATGAGCAATTAATCACGTTTTAAGATGATTTTAAGCAAAAGGCTGAAAATGCATTGTAGTCTGAGAGTGTCAGACCAACTGCAACAATTAACAATTATACAGTTTAAGAAGATTAGGCAAAATGGCTGAAATATCATATATTGAGTCACTGATAATGTAAGTTAATGGTTTATCACTTTTGACCAATAGGTGGCACAGATACGAAATTGATGTGGTGTGGTCAGAATAAGGGACCAATGACACATGCAAAGTTTGATGCCAATATGTCAAAGCATTGCAGAGATACAGCCTCAAGAGTAATTTTGGCATAATGGCTCAACTTCGTCGCTGCGGTTTACAAAAACGGTTTCATCTATTGATGCAAAATCCCTAACTTTTTGTTGACACAGTCTGAAGATGATACGATTCGATTTTGGTGGAAATTGGACAAACGGTCTAGGATGAGTTTGAAAAAGTAGGTTTTGATCAAATAAGAACATTGAGGACAGGATGTTTGACCAAATATGGAAAAATTAGTATCTCTGTTCTCGGCATGAGCCAATGACTGTATTATGACCAGTTTGATTAAACTAGGCTAATTTAATCAAAAGTTATTAGCATGTTTGTAAATTTTGTTATAACCTCTGACCACAAGGTGGCACTGCCCCAAAACGTTTTGAGTACCTTCAAAGCATGGTGAGGAAGACATGATTTTTGGACAAACAGTTCAAAAGTTATAAGCAAAAATAGCCATTTTTTGTATCTCCGGACCAGTAGGTGGCGCTGCGCCGAAACGCTGCATGTTGCTTCAGGTCATGCTTGTGATGACATATACCAAGATTGGTTTGAATACGATAAAGCGTTGTGGAGATATAGGCTTATGAGTGTTTTTGCAACCGCTACGCAAAATTTGTGTGCGCGTTTATCGAAAACGATTTGACAAATCAACTTGATTTGCAAGATTTTTTGTCAGCATGGTCTGAAGATGATCTGGTTACATTTTCGTGCAAATCGGACAAACCGTCTAGGACGAGTTCGTAAAAGTAGGTTTTTTGGAAAATTAAAAATGGCGGGGAAATTATCATGACCGAAAATGACATCATAGGTTGCAATTGAATCGGCATGAGCCAATGACTCTATTATGACCAGTTTCAATATACTAGGCTAATTTAATCAAAAGTTATTAGCATTTTTGTCAAGTTTGTTATATCTTTTGACCACAAGGTGGCACTGCCCTAAAACTTTTTGAGTAGCTTCAGGGCATAGCAAGGAAGTCACATACCGAGTTTAGTAACAATATACTAATGCATTTGTAAAATATAGCATTTTTTGACAAAATTCAAAATGGCCGACAGCCAAAATGGCCGATATGGTAAAATTGAATATCAGACAACTCGGCATGCCGTCCTGAATGTAACGAGACCACTTTTATGATTTTTGGACAAACAGTTCAGAAGTTATAAGCAAAAATAGCAATTTTTCGTATCTCCGAACCAGTAGGTGGCGCTGCGCCGAAACGCTGTATGTTACCTCAAGTCATGCTTGTGATGACATGTACCAAGTTTGGTTTGAATACGATAAAGCGTTGCGGAGATATTGCCTTAAGTGTGTTTTTGCAACCGCTACGTAAAATTTGTTTGCACGTTTATCGCAAATAATTTGACGAATCAACTTGATTTGCAAGATTTTTTGTCAGCATAGTCTGAAGATGATCTGGTTCAATTTTCGTGTAAATCGGATGAACCGTCTAGGACGAGTTCGTAAAAGTAGGTTTTTCGGAAAATTCAAAATGGCGGGAAAATTTTTGTGACGGAAAATGACGTCATATGGTTCAATGGAATCGTCTTGAGCCAAGGAATCAGAGGAAAAAAGAATTTTGTTTCTAGCCCTTATGGTTCAAAAGTTATTAGCATAAACATGAGTCAAATTTTGGACTGATGGTGGCGCTAGAGGGATTGAGTTTGAGACTCCAAATTTGCTACGGTGACATTTCAGACTGTCCTCTATTAGTGTGCCAAATTTCACAACTTTTTACCATACGGTTATATGGGCTGCCATAGACTTCGTGGCGGAAGAAGAAGAAGAAGAAGAAGAAGAAGAAGAAGATGAATAATAATAATAAGAACGGGAACGGTTTCAATAGGTGCCTTCGCACCTTCGGTGCTTGGCCCCTAATAATAATAATAATAGGAACGGGAACGGTTTCAATAGGTGCCTTCGCACCTTCGGTGCTTGGCCCCTAATAATAATAATAATAGGAACGGGAACGGTTTCAATAGGTGCCTTCGCACCTTCGGTGCTTGGCCCCTAATAATAATAAGAACGGGAACGGTTTCAATAGGTGCCTTCGCACCTTCGGTGCTTGGCCCCTAAAAAGACGGGAACGGTTTCAATAGGTGCCTTCGCACCTTCGGTGCTTGGCCCCTAATAAAAAGGGCATAAAAAGGGTCTAAAAAGGCCTATAAAAAAAAGACTATAGGGTCTGAGCGCTTGATTTTTGAGCTGCGGGTTGCAAAAACTTTATCAAGCATGGTGACATGTGCATCGGAGAGGTCAAAGGTCAATTTTTACATTTTCAGCTCATTTATCATGGAAAAGTGGTGGGGTTTTTTTTACCTTTTAAACTGGTATGCCTCTACTGATGGCCCGATCTCCGTCAAAGTTTGCACGCGTCTTTACAATAATGCGGCGCACATGCTCAGCCGATTTGGTGAAGTTCTGCGCAGTGCAGGCAATTTTTAGTCATTTAAATGTCATTTTGCATAGGATATTATAGAGCATTTTTTTTCACCTTTATAACGGTTAAAGCGCCACGGCGGCCATAATAGTCTGCAAGCCTCTTTAGGGTCACGTGACGCATGCGCACGCGTGATTTCGTGAAGCTGTATGCAAATCAGGCAGGAAGAGGGCCGCTTTCAGGCATTTAATGGGATTTTCCATAGAAATACATCATTGTGACTCATTTTTAACCGTTATAGCGCCAACAAGTGGCCAATCGCCACGTCCTTTTTCACGCAGTCACAGAACGAGCTCTTACATATGCGTGCTGAGTTTGGTGAAAATACCTTGTTCCGTTCACGAGTTATAGCCAATTTAGTAAAAGTGGCTCCTCCCCCCTTCCAACGTTTTGGCGGCCCTTAGGGACCGTGAACCCAAATTTCCACTTTTTTTTTATAACTTTTGACAATCCGACTCCAGAAAATCTCGCTGCGCTGGTTTGGTTCCGGTCGGGCCAATAACCTAGGACTAGTTCGCAAAAGTAGGTTTTGCAAAAAATCCCAAATAGCCGAAATATTTCCCACTCTGACGAGCAAATCAGAGGCATGCATTTTGTCCGTCTTGAGCCAAGGATTCCAGCGATATAAGGCACTCGAGGCTACGCCTTACGGTTGAGGAGTTATGAGCCGTTTCGTACTTTTGATCGCCGTTTCGTACTTTTGATCGCTGTAGCGCCCCCGTCAGGCCGATCGGGGCGGGCTTCGGTGACGTCTGTAGTCGTTGTGAGTACTACCAGCCCTGCAAGTTTCAAGTCTCTACGACGTACGGTTTGGTCTGCCTGATCAGTTTTAGCTGGAGAATGATGCATCATGGGAAAATGAACAGTTAAAATAGGGTTTCAGCCTGACACCTGACTTTGATTGGATTTTACTACCCCTTACTATCAATATTTTGACATTTGGGCTCGCGATCGTGCCTAACGACCTATGTTTCCGAACTTCTGACGCTGGTTTCGTCTCGATCGGACTAGCGGTTTCGAAGATATCGGCAAAAAGGTTTAAACGCTAAATTACAACGGTGCACAAACCGCACGGCGAAATCTGGCAAGTGTGGTATCGTTGGACTCGGCAACGATTCAGGAGTCTAAGGAGATGAGTCTCGTGAAAATAAGTCAACCACACCCAAAGTTCTAAGCATTTTTAAAAAAAATCTCCACTAGGTGGCGCTGTTTTGAAACTTGTCAGGCGACTTTGGGATATTGTGGTGATGACCCATACCGAGTTTCGTAACAATCCGTTCATGCGTTGATAAAATACAGCATTTTAGCACATAATTCAAGATGGCCGACAGCCAAAATGGCCGATATGGTAAAATTGGATATCCGTCGACTCGGCATGACGTCCCGAATCTAACGAGACCACTTTCATGATATTTGGACAAACAGTTCAGCAAAGAAAAGCTAAAATAGCCCTTTTTCGTATCTCCAGACCAGTAGGTGGCACTGTGCCGAAAAGCTGCAAGTAGCCTCAGGTCATGCTTGTGATGACATGTACCAATTTTGGTTTGAACACGATAAAGCGTTGCGGAGATATTGCCTTAAGTGTGTTTTTGCAAACGTTATGTAAAAAATTTTCGCGCGTTTATCAAAAACGATTAGATGAATCAACTTGATTTGTAAGATTTTTTGTCAATATTGTCTGAAGATGATCTGGTTCAATTTTCGTGCAAATCGGATGAACCGTCTAGGACGAGTTTGCAAAAGTAGGTTTTTCGGTTAATTGAAAATGGCGGGGAAATATTCAAGACGGAAAATGATGTCATAGGGTGCTATCGAATTGGCATGAGCTCAGAAATTAGAGGAAAAAATAATTTCGTTTCTAGCCCTTACGGTTCAAAAGTTATTAGCATAAACATGAGTACACATTTGGACAGATGGTGGCGCTAGAGGGATTGAGATAGAGACACCAAAATTCCTATGGTGACAGATCAGACCGTCCTCTATTAGTGTGCCAAATTTCACATTTTTTTACCATACGGTTCTATGGGCTGCCATAGACTCCCATGGCGGAAGAAAAAAAGATGGGAACGGTTTCAATAGGTGCCTTCGCACCTTCGGTGCTTGGCCCCTAATAAAAAGGGCATAAAAAGGGTCTAAAAAGGCCTATAAAAAAAGACTATAGGGTCTGAGCGCTTGATTTTTGAGCTGCGGGTTGCAAAAACTTTATCAAGCATGGTGACATGTGCATCGGAGAGGTCAAAGGTCAATTTTTACATTTTCAGCTCATTTATCATGGAAAAGTGGTGGGGTTTTTTTTACCTTTTAAACTGGTATGCCTCTACTGATGGCCCGATCTCCGTCAAAGTTTGCACGCGTCTTTACAATAATGCGGCGCACATGCTCAGCCGATTTGGTGAAGTTCTGCGCAGTGCAGGCAATTTTTAGTCATTTAAATGTCATTTTGCATAGGATATTATAGAGCATTTTTTTCACCTTTATAACGGTTAAAGCGCCACGGCGGCCATAATAGTCTGCAAGCCTCTTTAGGGTCACGTGACGCATGCGCACGCGTGATTTCGTGAAGCTGTATGCAAATCAGGCAGGAAGAGGGCCGCTTTCAGGCATTTAATGGGATTTTCCATAGAAATACATCATTGTGACTCCTTTTTAACTGTCATAGCGCCAACAAGTGGCCAATCGCCACGTCCTTTTTCACGCAGTCACAGAACGAGCTCTTACATATGCGTGCTGAGTTTGGTGAAAATACCTCGTTCCGTTCACGAGTTATAGCCAATTTAGTAAAAGTGGCTCCTCCCCCCTTCCAATGTTTTGGCGGCCCTTAGGGACCTGAACCCAAATTTCCACTTTTTTTTAATAACCTTTGACAATCCGACTCCAGAGAATCTCGCTGCGCTGGTTTGGTTCCGGTCGGGCCAATAACCTAGGACTAGTTCGCAAAAGTAGGTTTTGCAAAAAATCCCAAATAGCCGAAAATTTTCTCACTCTGACGAGCAAATCCGAGGCATGCATTTTGTCCGTCTTGAGCCAAGGAATCCAGCGATACAAGGCACTTGAGGCTACGCCTTACGGTTGAGGAGTTATGAGCCGTTTTGTACTTTTGGTCGCCGTTTCGTACTTTTGATCGCTGTAGCACCCCCGTCAGGCCGATCGGGGCGGGCTTCGGTGACGTCTGTAGTCGTTGTGAGTACTACCAGCCCTGCAAGTTTCAAGTCTCTACGACGTACGGTTTGGTCTGCCTGATCAGTTTTAGCTGGAGAATGATGCATCATGGGGAAAATGAACAGTTAAAATAGGGTTTCAGCCTGACACCTGACTTTGATTGGATTTTACTACCCCTTACTATCAATATTTTGACATTTGGGCTCGCGATCGTGCCTAACGACCTATGTTTCCGAACTTCTGATGCTGGTTTCGTCTCGATCGGACTAGCGGTTTCGAAGATATCGCCAAAAAGGTTTAAACGCTAAATTACAACGGTGCACAAACCGCACGGCGAAATCTGGCAAGTGTGGTATCGTTGGACTCGGCAACGATTCAGGAGTCTAAGGAGATGAGTCTCGTGAAAATAAGTCAACCACACCCAAAGTTCTAAGCATTTTTAAAAAAAAATCTCCACTAGGTGGCGCTGTTTTGAAACTTGTCAGGCGACTTTGGGATATTGTGGTGATGACCCATACCGAGTTTCGTAACAATCCGTTCATGCGTTGATAAAATACAGCATTTTAGCACATAATTCAAGATGGCCGACAGCCAAAATGGCCGATATG
Organism: Gobio gobio; assembly: GCF_949357685.1. Classification (NCBI taxonomy): domain Eukaryota; kingdom Metazoa; phylum Chordata; class Actinopteri; order Cypriniformes; family Gobionidae; genus Gobio; species Gobio gobio. Next base: position 21,327,012 of record NC_137115.1, on the reverse strand, counting down.
GTAAAATTGGATATCCGTCGACTCGGCATGACGTCCCGAATCTAACGAGACCACTTTCATGATATTTGGACAAACAGTTCAGCAAAGAAAAGCTAAAATAGCCCTTTTTCGTATCTCCAGACCAGTAGGTGGCACTGTGCCGAAAAGCTGCAAGTAGCCTCAGGTCATGCTTGTGATGACATGTACCAAGTTTGGTTTGAACACGATAAAGCGTTGCGGAGATATTGCCTTAAGTGTGTTTTTGCAAACGTTATGTAAAAAATTTTCGCGCGTTTATCAAAAACGATTCGATGAATCAACTTGATTTGTAAGATTTTTTGTCAATATTGTCTGAAGATGATCTGGTTCAATTTTCGTGCAAATCGGATGAACCGTCTAGGACGAGTTCGCAAAAGTAGGTTTTTCGGTTAATTGAAAATGGCGGGGAAATATTCAAGACGGAAAATGATGTCATAGGGTGCTATCGAATTGGCATGAGCTCAGAAATTAGAGGAAAAAAGAATTTGGTTTCTAGCCCTTACGGTTCAAAAGTTATTAGCATAAACATGAGTACACATTTGGACAGATGGTGGCGCTAGAGGGATTGAGATAGAGACACCAAAATTCCTATGGTGACAGATCAGACCGTCCTCTATTAGTGTGCCAAATTTCACAATTTTTTACCATACGGTTCTATGGGCTGCCATAGACTCCCATGGCGGAAGAAAAAAAGACGGGAACGGTTTCAATAGGTGCCTTCGCACCTTCGGTGCTTGGCCCCTAATAAAAAGGGCATAAAAAGGGTCTAAAAAGGCCTATAAAAAAAAGACTATAGGGTCTGAGCGCTTGATTTTTGAGCTGCGGGTTGCAAAAACTTTATCAAGCATGGTGACATGTGCATCGGAGAGGTCAAAGGTCAATTTTTACATTTTCAGCTCATTTATCATGGAAAAGTGGTGGGGTTTTTTTTACCTTTTAAACTGGTATGCCTCTACTGATGGCCCGATCTCCGTCAAAGTTTGCACGCGTCTTTACAATAATGCGGCGCACATGCTCAGCCGATTTGGTGAAGTTCTGCGCAGTGCAGGCAATTTTTAGTCATTTAAATGTCATTTTGCATAGGATATTATAGAGCATTTTTTTTCACCTTTATAACGGTTAAAGCGCCACGGCGGCCATAATAGTCTACAAGCCTCTTTAGGGTCACGTGACGCATGCGCACGCGTGATTTCGTGAAGCTGTATGCAAATCAGGCAGGAAGAGGGCCGCTTTCAGGCATTTAATGGGATTTTCCATAGAAATACATCATTGTGACTCCTTTTTAACCGTTATAGCGCCAAGAAGTGGCCAATCGCCACGTCCTTTTTCACGCAGTCACAGAACGAGCTCTTACATATGCGTGCTGAGTTTGGTGAAAATACCTCGTTCCGTTCACGAGTTATAGCCAATTTAGTAAAAGTGGCTCCCCCCCCCTTCCAACGTTTTGGCGGCCCTTAGGGACCGTGAACCCAAATTTCCACTTTTTTTTATAACTTTTGACAATCCGACTCCAGAAAATCTCGCTGCGCTGGTTTGGTTCCGGTCGGGCCAATAACCTAGGACTAGTTCGCAAAAGTAGGTTTTGCAAAAAATCCCAAATAGCCGAAAATTTTCCCACTCTGACGAGAAAATCCGAGGCATGCATTTTGTCCGTCTTGAGCCAAGGATTCCAGCGATATAAGGCACTCGAGGCTACGCCTTACGGTTGAGGAGTTATGAGCCGTTTCGTACTTTTGATCGCCGTTTCGTACTTTTGATCGCTGTAGCGCCCCCGTCAGGCCGATCGGGGCGGGCTTCGGTGACGTCTGTAGTCGTTGTGAGTACTACCAGCCCTGCAAGTTTCAAGTCTCTACGACGTACGGTTTGGTCTGCCTGATCAGTTTTAGCTGGAGAATGATGCATCATGGGAAAATGAACAGTTACAATAGGGTTTCAGCCTGACACCTGACTTTGATTGGATTTTACTACCCCTTACTATCAATATTTTGACATTTGGGCTCGCGATCGTGCCTAACGACCTATGTTTCCGAACTTCTGACGCTGGTTTCGTCTCGATCGGACTAGCGGTTTCGAAGATATCGGCAAAAAGGTTTAAACGCTAAATTACAACGGTGCACAAACCGCACGGCGAAACCTGGCAAGTGTGGTATCGTTGGACTCGGCAACGATTCAGGAGTCTAAGGAGATGAGTCTCGTGAAAATAAGTCAACCACACCCAAAGTTCTAAGCATTTTTAAAAAAAAATCTCCACTATGTGGCGCTGTTTTGAAACTTGTCAGGCGACTTTGGGATATTGTGGTGATGACCCATACCGAGTTTCGTAACAATCCGTTCATGCGTTGATAAAATACAGCATTTTAGCACATAATTCAAGATGGCCGACAGCCAAAATGGCCGATATGGTAAAATTGGATATCCGTCGACTCGGCATGACGTCCCGAATCTAACGAGACCACTTTCATGATATTTGGACAAACGGTTCAGCAAAGAAAAGCTAATAGCCTTTTTTCGTATCTCCAGACCAGTAGGTGGCACTGTGCCGAAACGCTGCAAGTAGCCTCAGGTCATGCTTGTGATGACATGTACCAAGTTTGGTTTGAACACAATAAAGCGTTGCGGAGATATTGCCTTAAGTGTGTTTTTGCAAACGTTATGTAAAATTTGTTCGCGCGATTATCAAAAACGATTAGATGAATCAACTTGATTTGTAAGATTTTTTGTCAATGTTGTCTGAAGATGATCTGGTTCAATTTTCGTGCAAATCGGATGAACCGTCTAGGACGAGTTCGCAAAAGTAGGTTTTTCGGTTAATTGAAAATGGCGGGAAAATATTCAAGACGGAAAATGACGTCATAGGGTGCTATCGAATTGGCATGAGCTCAGAAATTAGAGGAAAAAAGAATTTGGTTTCTAGCCCTTACGGTTCAAAAGTTATTAGCATAAACATGAGTACACATTTGGACAGATGGTGGCGCTAGAGGGATTGAGATAGAGACACCAAAATTGCTATGGTGACAGATCAGACCGTCCTCTATTAGTGTGCCAAATTTCAAAATTTTTTACCATACGGTTCTATGGGCTGCCATAGACTCCCATGGCGGAAGAAAAAAAGACGGGAACGGTTTCAATAGGTGCCTTCGCACCTTCGGTGCTTGGCCCCTAATAAAAAGGGCATAAAAAGGGTCTAAAAAGGCCTATAAAAAAAAGACTATAGGGTCTGAGCGCTTGATTTTTGAGCTGCGGGTTGCAAAAACTTTATCAAGCATGGTGACATGTGCATCGGAGAGGTCAAAGGTCAATTTTTACATTTTCAGCTCATTTATCATGGAAAAGTGGTGTTTTTTTTTTTACCTTTTAAACTGGTATGCCTCTACTGATGGCCCGATCTCCGTCAAAGTTTGCACGCGTCTTTACAATAATGCGGCGCACATGCTCAGCCGATTTGGTGAAGTTCTGCGCAGTGCAGGCAATTTTTAGTCATTTAAATGTCATTTTGCATAGGATATTATAGAGCATTTTTTTTCACCTTTATAACGGTTAAAGCGCCACGGCGGCCATTATAGTCTGCAAGCCTCTTTAGGGTCACGTGACGCATGCGCACGCGTGATTTCGTGAAGCTGTATGCAAATCAGGCAGGAAGAGGGCCGCTTTCAGGCATTTAATGGGATTTTCCATAGAAATACATCATTTTGACTCCTTTTTAACCGTTATAGCGCCAACAAGTGGCCAATCGCCACGTCCTTTTTCACGCAGTCACAGAACGAGCTCTTACATATGCGTGCTGAGTTTGGTGAAAATACCTTGTTCCGTTCACGAGTTATAGCCAATTTAGTAAAAGTGGCTCCTCCCCCCTTCCAACGTTTTGGCGGCCCTTAGGGACCGTGAACCCAAATTTCCACTTTTTTTTAATAACTTTTGACAATCCGACTCCAGAAAATCTCGCTGCGCTGATTTGGTTCCGGTCGGGCCAATAACCTAGGACTAGTTCGCAAAAGTAGGTTTTGCAAAAAATCCCAAATAGCCGAAAATTTTCCCACTCTGACGAGCAAATCTGAGGCATGCATTTTGTCCGTCTTGAGCCAAGGATTCCAGCGATATAAGGCACTCGAGGCTGCGCCTTACGGTTGAGGAGTTATGAGCCGTTTCATACTTTTGATCGCTGTTTCGTACTTTTGATCGCTGTAGCGCCCCCGTCAGGCCGATCGGGGCGGGCTTTGGTGACGTCTGTAGTCGTTGTGAGTACTACCAGCCCTGCAAGTTTCAAGTCTCTACGACGTACGGTTTGGTCTGCCTGATCAGTTTTAGCTGGAGAATGATGCATCATGGGAAAATGAACAGTTACAATAGGGTTTCAGCCTGACACCTGACTTTGATTGGATTTTACTACCCCTTACTATCAATATTTTGACATTTGGGCTCGCGAACGTGCGTAACGACCTATGTTTCCGAACTTCTGACGCTGGTTTCGTCTCGATCGGACTAGCGGTTTCGAAGATATCGGCAAAAAGGTTTAAACGCTAAATTACAACGGTGCACAAACCGTACGGCGAAACCTGGCAAGTGTGGTATCGTTGGACTCGGCAACGATTCAGGAGTCTAAGGAGATGAGTCTCGTGAAAATAAGTCAACCACACCCAAAGTTCTAAGCATTTTTAAAAAAAAATCTCCACTAGGTGGCGCTGTTTTGAAACTTGTCAGGCGACTTTGGGATATTGTGGTGATGACCCATACCGAGTTTCGTAACAATCCGTTCATGCGTTGATAAAATACAGCATTTTAGCACATAATTCAAGATGGCCGACAGCCAAAATGGCCGATATGGTAAAATTGGATATCCGTCGACTCGGCATGACGTCCCGAATCTAACGAGACCACTTTCATGATATTTGGACAAACGGTTCAGCAAAGAAAAGCTAAAATAGCCTTTTTTCGTATCTCCAGACCAGTAGGTAGCACTGTGCCGAAACGCTGCAAGTAGCCTCAGGTCATGCTTGTGATGACATGTACCAAGTTTGGTTTGAACACAATAAAGCGTTGCGGAGATATTGCCTTAAGTGTGTTTTTGCAAACGTTGTGTAAAATTTGTTCGCGCGTTTATCAAAAACGATTATATGAATCAACTTGATTTCTAAGATTTTTTGTTAATATTGTCTGAAGATGATCTGGTTCAATTTTCGTGCAAATCGGATGAACCGTCTAGGACGAGTTCGCAAAAGTAGGTTTTTCGGTTAATTGAAAATGGCGGGAAAATATTCAAGACGGAAAATGATGACATAGGGTGCTATCGAATTGGCATGAGCTCAGAAATTAGAGGAAAAAAGAATTTGGTTTCTAGCCCTTACGGTTCAAAAGTTATTAGCATAAACATGAGTACACATTTGGACAGATGGTGGCGCTAGAGGGATTGAGATAGAGACACCAAAATTCCTATGGTGACAGATCAGACCGTCCTCTATTAGTGTGCCAAATTTCACAATTTTTTACCATACGGTTCTATGGGCTGCCATAGACTCCCATGGCGGAAGAAAAAAAGACGGGAACGGTTTCAATAGGTGCCTTCGCACCTTCGGTGCTTGGCCCCTAATAAAAAGGGCATAAAAAGGGTCTAAAAAGGCCTATAAAAAAAAGACTATAGGGTCTGAGCGCTTGATTTTTGAGCTGCGGGTTGCAAAAACTTTATCAAGCATGGTGACATGTGCATCGGAGAGGTCAAAGGTAAATTTTTACATTTTCAGCTCATTTATCATGGAAAAGTGGTGGGGTTTTTTTTACCTTTTAAACTGGTATGCCTCTACTGATGGCCCGATCTCCGTCAAAGTTTGCACGCGTCTTTACAATAATGCGGCGCACATGCTCAGCCGATTTGGTGAAGTTCTGCGCAGTGCAGGAAATTTTTAGTCATTTAAATGTAATTTTGCATAGGATATTATAGAGCATTTTTTTTCACCTTTATAACGGTTAAAGCGCCACGGCGGCCATAATAGTCTGCAAGCCTCTTTAGGGTCACGTGACGCATGCGCACGCGTGATTTCGTGAAGCTGTATGCAAATCAGGCAGGAAGAGGGCCGCTTTCAGGCATTTAATGGGATTTTCCATAGAAATACATCATTGTGACTCCTTTTTAACCGTTATAGCGCCAACAAGTGGCCAATCACCACGTCCTTTTTCACGCAGTCACAGAACGAGCTCTTACATATGCGTGCTGAGTTTGGTGAAAATACCTCGTTCTGGTCACGAGTTATAGCCAATTTAGTAAAAGTGGCTCCTCCCCCCTTCCAACGTTTTGGCGGCCCTTAAGGACCGTGAACCCAAATTTCCACTTTTTTTTATAACTTTTGACAATCCGACTCCAGAAAATCTCGCTGCGCTGGTTTGGTTCCGGTCGGGCCAATAACCTAGGACTAGTTCGCAAAAGTAGGTTTTGCAAAAAATCCCAAATAGCCGAAAATTTTCCCACTCTGACGAGAAAATCGAAGGCATGTATTTTGTCCGTCTTGAGCCAAGGATTCCAGCGATATAAGGCACTCGAGACTACGCCTTACGGTTGAGGAGTTATGAGCCGTTTCGTACTTTTGATCGCTGTAGCGCCCCCGTCAGGCCGATCGGGGCGGGCTTCGGTGACGTCTGTAGTCGTTGTGAGTACTACCAGCCCTGCAAGTTTCAAGTCTCTACGACGTACGGTTTGGTCTGCCTGATCAGTTTTAGCTGGAGAATGATGCATCATGGGAAAATGAACAGTTACAATAGGGTTTCAGCCTGACACCTGACTTTGATTGGATTTTACTACCCCTTACTATCAATATTTTGACATTTGGGCTCGCGATCGTGCCTAACGACCTATGTTTCCGAACTTCTGACGCTGGTTTCGTCTCGATCGGACTAGCGGTTTCGAAGATATCGGCAAAAAGGTTTAAACGCTAAATTACAACGGTGCACAAACCGCACGGCGAAACCTGGCAAGTGAGGTATCGTTGGACTCGGCAACGATTCAGGAGTCTAAGGAGATGAGTCTCGTGAAAATAAGTCAACCACACCCAAAGTTCTAAGCATTTTAAAAAAAAATCTCCACTAGGTGGCGCTGTTTTGAAACTTGTCAGGCGACTTTGGGATATTGTGGTGATGACCCATACCGAGTTTCGTAACAATCCGTTCATGCGTTGATAAAATACAGCATTTTAGCACATAATTCAAGATGGCCGACAGCCAAAATGGCCGATATGGTAAAATTGGATATCCGTCGACTCAGCATGACGTCCCGAATCTAACGAGACAACTTTTATGATATTTGGACAAACGGTTCAGCAAAGGAAAGCTAAAATAGCCCTTTTTCGTATCTCCAGACCAGTAGGTGGCACTGTGCCGAAACACTGCAAGTAGCCTCAGGTCATGCTTGTGATGACATGTACCAAGTTTGGTTTGAACACGATAAAGCGTTGCGGAGATATTGCCTTAAGTGTGTTTTTGCAAACGTTATGTAAAATTTGTTCGCGCGTTTATCAAAAACGATTAGATGAATCAACTTGATTTGTAAGATTTTTTGTTAATATTGTCTGAAGATGATCTGGTTCAATTTTCGTGCAAATCGGATGAAGCGTCTAGGACGAGTTCGCAAAAGTAGGTTTTTCGGTTAATTGAAAATGGCGGGGAAATATTCAAGACGGAAAATGATGGCATAGGGTGCTATCGAATTGGCATGACCTCAGAAATTAGAGGAAAAAAGAATTTCGTTTCTAGCCCTTACGGTTCAAAAGTTATTAGCATAAACATGAGTACACATTTGGACAGATGGTGGCGCTAGAGGGATTGAGATAGAGACACCAAAATTCCTATGGTGACAGATCAGACCGTCCTCTATTAGTGTGCCAAATTTCACAATTTTTTACCATACGGTTCTATGGGCTGCCATAGACTCCCATGGCGGAAGAAAAAAAGACGGGAACGGTTTCAATAGGTGCCTTCGCACCTTCGGTGCTTGGCCCCTAATAAAAAGGGCATAATAAAGGGTCTAAAAAGGCCTATAAAAAAAAGACTATAGGGTCTGAGCGCTTGATTTTTGAGCTGCGGGTTGCAAAAACTTTATCAAGCATGGTGACATGTGCATCGGAGAGGTCAAAGGTAAATTTTTACATTTTCAGCTCATTTATCATGGAAAAGTGGTGGGGTTTTTTTTACCTTTTAAACTGGTATGCCTCTACTGATGGCCCGATCTCCGTCAAAGTTTGCACGCGTTTTTACAATAATGCGGCGCACATGCTCAACTGATTTGGTGAAGTTCTGCGCAGTGCAGGCAATTTTTAGTCATTTAAATGTCATTTTGCATAGGATATTATAGAGCATTTTTTTCACCTTTATAACGGTTAAAGCGCCACGGCGGCCATAATAGTCTGCAAGCCTCTTTAGGGTCACGTGACGCATGCGCACGCGTGATTTCGTGAAACTGTATGCAAATCAGGCAGGAAGAGGGCCGCTTTCAGGCATTTAATGGGATTTTCCATAGAAATACATCATTGTGACTCCTTTTTAACTGTTATAGCGCCAACAAGTGGCCAATCGCCACGTCCTTTTTCACGCAGTCACAGAACGAGCTCTTACATATGCGTGCTGAGTTTGGTGAAAATACCTCGTTCCGTTCACGAGTTATAGCCAATTTAGTAAAAGTGGCTCCTCCCCCCCTTCCAACGTTTTGGCGGCCCTTAGGGACCGTGAACCCAAATTTCCACTTTTTTTTAATAACCTTTGACAATCCGACTCCAGAGAATCTCGCTGCGCTGGTTTGGTTCCGGTCGGGCCAATAACCTAGGACTAGTTCGCAAAAGTAGGTTTTGCAAAAAATCCCAAATAGCCGAAAATTTTCTCACTCTGACGAGCAAATCCGAGGCATGCATTTTGTCCGTCTTGAGCCAAGGATTCCAGCGATACAAGGCACTCGAGGCTACGCCTTACGGTTGAGGAGTTATGAGCCGTTTCGTACTTTTGGTCGCCGTTTCGTACTTTAGATCGCTGTAGCACCCCCGTCAGGCCGATCGGGGCGGGCTTCGGTGACGTCTGTAGTCGTTGTGAGTACTACCAGCCCTGCAAGTTTCAAGTCTCTACGACGTACGGTTTGGTCTGCCTGATCAGTTTTAGCTGGAGAATGATGCATCATGGGAAAATGAACAGTTACAATAGGGTTTCAGCCTGACACCTGACTTTGATTGGATTTTACTACCCCTTACTATCAATATTTTGACATTTGGGCTCGCGATCGTGCCTAACGACCTATGTTTCCGAACTTCTGACGCTGGTTTCGTCTCGATCGGACTAGCGGTTTCGAAGATATCGGCAAAAAGGTTTAAACGCTAAATTACAACGGTGCACAAACCGTACGGCGAAACCTGGCAAGTGTGGTATCGTTGGACTCGGCAACGATTCAGGAGTCTAAGGAGATGAGTCTCGTGAAAATAAGTCAACCACACCCAAAGTTCTAAGCATTTTTAAAAAAAAACCTCCACTAGGTGGCGCTGTTTTGAAACTTGTCAGGCGACTTTGGGATATCGTGGTGATGACCCATACCGAGTTTCGTAACAATCCGTTCATGCGTTGATAAAATACAGCATTTTAGCACATAATTCAAGATGGCCGACAACCAAAATGGCCGATATGGTAAAATTGGATATCCGTCGACTCTGCATGACGTCCCGAATCTAACGAGACAACTTTTATGATATTTGGACAAACGGTTCAGCAAAGGAAAGCTAAAATAGAGCTTTTTCGTATCTCCAGACCAGTAGGTGGCACTGTGCCGAAACACTGCAAGTAGCCTCAGGTCATGCTTGTGATGACATGTACCAAGTTTGGTTTGAACACGATAAAGCGTTGCGGAGATATTGCCTTAAGTGTGTTTTTGCAAACGTTATGTAAAATTTGTTCGCGCGTTTATCAAAAACGATTAGATGAATCAACTTGATTTGTAAGATTTTTTGTCAATATTGTCTGAAGATGATCTGGTTCAATTTTCGTGCAAATCGGATGAACCGTCTAGGACGAGTTCGCAAAAGTAGGTTTTTCGGTTAATTGAAAATGGCGGGGAAATATTCAAGACGGAAAATGATGTCATAGGGTGCTATCGAATTGGCATGAGCTCAGAAATTAGAGGAAAAAAGAATTTGGTTTCTAGCCCTTACGGTTCAAAAGTTATTAGCATAAACATGAGTACACATTTGGACAGATGGTGGCGCTAGAGGGATTGAGATAGAGACACCAAAATTGCTATGGTGACAGATCAGACCGTCCTCTATTAGTGTGCCAAATTTCAAAAATTTTTACCATACGGTTCTATGGGCTGCCATAGACTCCCATGGCGGAAGAAAAAAAGACGGGAACGGTTTCAATAGGTGCCTTCGCACCTTCGGTGCTTGGCCCCTAATAAAAAGGGCATAAAAAGGGTCTAAAAAGGCCTATAAAAAAAAGACTATAGGGTCTGAGCGCTTGATTTTTGAGCTGCGGGTTGCAAAAACTTTATCAAGCATGGTGACATGTGCATCGGAGAGGTCAAAGGTCAATTTTTACATTTTCAGCTCATTTATCATGGAAAAGTGGTGGGGGTTTTTTTACCTTTTAAACTGGTATGCCTCTACTGATGGCCCGATCTCCGTCAAAGTTTGCACGCGTCTTTACAATAATGCGGCGCACATGCTCAGCCGATTTGGTGAAGTTCTGCGCAGTGCAGGCAATTTTTAGTCATTTAAATGTAATTTTGCATAGGATATTATAGAGCATTTTTTTTCACCTTTATAACGGTTAAAGCGCCACGGCGGACATAATAGTCTGCAAGCCTCTTTAGGGTCACGTGACGCATGCGCACGCGTGATTTCGTGAAGCTGTATGCAAATCAGGCAGGAAGAGGGCCGCTTTCAGGCATTTAATGGGATTTTCCATAGAAATACATCATTGTGACTCCTTTTTAACCGTTATAGCGCCAACAAGTGGCCAATCACCACGTCCTTTTTCACGCAGTCACAGAACGAGCTCTTACATATGCGTGCTGAGTTTGGTGAAAATACCTCGTTCTGGTCACGAGTTATAGCCAATTTAGTAAAAGTGGCTCCTCCCCCCTTCCAACGTTTTGGCGGCCCTTAAGGACCGTGAACCCAAATTTCCACTTTTTTTTATAACTTTTGACAATCCGACTCCAGAAAATCTCGCTGCGCTGGTTTGGTTCCGGTCGGGCCAATAACCTAGGACTAGTTCGCAAAAGTAGGTTTTGCAAAAAATCCCAAATAGCCGAAAATTTTCCCCCTCTGACGAGAAAATCCGAGGCATGCATTTTGTCCGTCTTGAGCCAAGGATTCCAGTGATATAAGGCACTCGAGACTACGCCTTACGGTTGAGGAGTTATGAGCCGTTTCGTACTTTTGATCGCTGTAGCGCCCCCGTCAGGCCGATCGGGGCGGGCTTCGGTGACGTCTGTAGTCGTTGTGAGTACTACCAGCCCTGCAAGTTTCAAGTCTCTTTGACGTACGGTTTGGTCTGCCTGATCAGTTTTAGCTGGAGAATGATGCATCATGGGAAAATGAACAGTTACAATAGGGTTTCAGCCTGACACCTGACTTTGATTGGATTTTACTACCCCTTACTATCAATATTTTGACATTTGGGCTCGCGATCGTGCCTAACGACCTATGTTTCCGAACTTCTGACGCTGGTTTCGTCTCGATCGGACTAGCGGTTTCGAAGATATCGGCAAAAAGGTTTAAACGCTAAATTACAACGGTGTTTTACATTTTCAGCTCATTTATCATGGAAAAGTGGTGGGGGTTTTTTTACCTTTTAAACTGGTATGCCTCTACTGATGGCCCGATCTCCGTCAAAGTTTGCACGCGTTTTTACAATAATGCGGCGCACATGCTCAACTGATTTGGTGAAGTTCTGCGCAGTGCAGGCAATTTTTAGTCATTTAAATGTCATTTTGCATAGGATATTATAGAGCATTTTTTTTCACCTTTATAACGGTTAAAGCGCCACGGCGGCCATAATAGTCTGCAAGCCTCTTTAGGGTCACGTGACGCATGCGCACGCGTGATTTCGTGAAACTGTATGCAAATCAGGCAGGAAGAGGGCCGCTTTCAGGCATTTAATGGGATTTTCCATAGAAATACATCATTGTGACTCCTTTTTAACTGTTATAGCGCCAACAAGTGGCCAATCGCCACGTCCTTTTTCACGCAGTCACAGAACGAGCTCTTACATATGCGTGCTGAGTTTGGTGAAAATACCTCGTTCCGTTCACGAGTTATAGCCAATTTAGTAAAAGTGGCTCCTCCCCCCCTTCCAACGTTTTGGCGGCCCTTAGGGACCGTGAACCCAAATTTCCACTTTTTTTTAATAACCTTTGACAATCCGACTCCAGAGAATCTCGCTGCGCTGGTTTGGTTCCGGTCGGGCCAATAACCTAGGACTAGTTCGCAAAAGTAGGTTTTGCAAAAAATCCCAAATAGCCGAAAATTTTCTCACTCTGACGAGCAAATCCGAGGCATGCATTTTGTCCGTCTTGAGCCAAGGATTCCAGCGATACAAGGCACTCGAGGCTACGCCTTACGGTTGAGGAGTTATGAGCCGTTTCGTACTTTTGGTCGCCGTTTCGTACTTTAGATTGCTGTAGCACCCCCGTCAGGCCGATCGGGGCGGGCTTCGGTGACGTCTGTAGTCGTTGTGAGTACTACCAGCCCTGCAAGTTTCAAGTCTCTACGACGTACGGTTTGGTCTGCCTGATCAGTTTTAGCTGGAGAATGATGCATCATGGGAAAATGAACAGTTACAATAGGGTTTCAGCCTGACACCTGACTTTGATTGGATTTTACTACCCCTTACTATCAATATTTTGACATTTGGGCTCACGATCGTGCCTAACGACCTATGTTTCCGAACTTCTGACGCTGGTTTCGTCTCGATCGGACTAGCGGTTTCGAAGATATCGGCAAAAAGGTTTAAACGCTAAATTACAACGGTGCACAAACCGTACGGCGAAACCTGGCAAGTGTGGTATCGTTGGACTCGGCAACGATTCAGGAGTCTAAGGAGATGAGTCTCGTGAAAATAAGTCAACCACACCCAAAGTTCTAAGCATTTTTAAAAAAAAACCTCCACTAGGTGGCGCTGTTTTGAAACTTGTCAGGCGACTTTGGGATATCGTGGTGATGACCCATACCGAGTTTCGTAACAATCCGTTCATGCGTTGATAAAATACAGCATTTTAGCACATAATTCAAGATGGCCGACAGCCAAAATGGCCGATATGGTAAAATTGGATATCCGTCGACTCTGCATGACGTCCCGAATCTAACGAGACAACTTTTATGATATTTGGACAAACGGTTCAGCAAAGGAAAGCTAAAATAGCCCTTTTTCGTATCTCCAGACCAGTAGGTGGCACTGTGCCGAAACACTGCAAGTAGCCTCAGGTCATGCTTGTGATGACATGTACCAAGTTTGGTTTGAACACGATAAAGCGTTGCGGAGATATTGCCTTAAGTGTGTTTTTGCAAACGTTATGTAAAATTTGTTCGCGCGTTTATCAAAAACGATTAGATGAATCAACTTGATTTGTAAGATTTTTTGTCAATATTGTCTGAAGATGATCTGGTTCAATTTTCGTGCAAATCGGATGAACCGTCTAGGACGAGTTCGCAAAAGTAGGTTTTTCGGTTAATTGAAAATGGCGGGGAAATATTCAAGACGTCATAGGGTGCTATCGAATTGGCATGATCTCAGAAATTAGAGGAAAAAAGAATTTTGTTTCTAGCCCTTACGGTTCAAAAGTTATTAGCATAAACACAAGTACACATTTGGACAGATGGTGGCGCTAGAGGGATTGAGATAGAGACACCAAAATTGCTATGGTGACAGATCAGACCGTCCTCTATTAGTGTGCCAAATTTCACAACTTTTTACCATACGGTTCTATGGGCTGCCATAGACTCCCATGGCGGAAGAAAAAAAGACGGGAACGGTTTCAATAGGCCTTTATCACACTTCCTATTTCCGGAAAGTGAAGCAGTGCACCTCTACTTCCGGTCCCATCGCGACTCAATCAAAACGCGGGTGTAACTGCAGCGATCCCGTGCTCTAATACTAATTAATGACATCCTTACCTCAGATTTGACCATTTCCTGACACTAAAAGAATAGAGGAGAGCATGGGTGAGACTGATATGGTGGGATGAAGTTGTATGTTTGTGTGTTGTAGGCCTATGCATTTCCAAACTGCGGATGTTTACGTCTCATATCGTCAGCCTGCTGAAATGTTCCCATCCAAATGTGCATTCTGAATAATAAATACATTTCTAACCTGCCGCAGTCCAGTGATTGTCTTCTCATTAACATTAACATCAACGTTTCTCTTGCTAATCATATTTCATACCTGTTGTTACATTTTTTAATTAATTTGACTGATAAACACCCTTACGAAAGTTAACCATGGTTTTATTATAGTTTTTTTTTTCGTGGATTGACTACCATTTGTATTAGTTTTACTACAAATACCATGATAAACTACAATAACCATGTTTTATTTTATTTTTAATAAAAACCATGGTTCATTTTCATGTAATAAATAGATGAATGAATGCGCGGTAACTGCTTTAAAGAAAGTAAACAATGTTAAGCATTTAATTAATCTTAAACAGTAATACGTTAACAGCGTGACTGAATTATGGCATAAATGTGTGAATTACATATACTGTAGGCTACAGTGAAATTATTGTCATTGAAAAGTGACAGAACAATGACTAAAATATTAATACAAATCAATATGTTCATTCAGATCTTATTCGTCATCTCTCACACACACTTAATCGCGGACACTATTTAGACGTGCACTGACACCGTGTGGTGAAATAATAACGTATGTTTACGACCCTCGGCTTATGTCGGATTAAAAAACTACAAATTCAGCAGAGTTTGGAAAATCCTGTACACAGTAATGATCAGTTCATCTCTTCTCCTGTCTCGGAAAATGTCTGGATTTTTAAATCATCCTCCAGATGCTTATTTTAATTGTCATTTGTTCAGGTAGGTCTTCACAGCACATTGAAAACATGCATAACCGGAAGAATCAGCACACTGCTTCGACGCGCACTTCCGGTATTCAATTCCTCTGTGATAAAGGCCTATAGGTGCCTTCGCACCT
Organism: Gobio gobio; assembly: GCF_949357685.1. NCBI lineage: Eukaryota > Metazoa > Chordata > Actinopteri > Cypriniformes > Gobionidae > Gobio > Gobio gobio. The sequence continues at coordinate 21,311,829 of NC_137115.1, read as the reverse complement.
TCGGTGCTTGGCCCCTAATAAAAAGGGCATAAAAAGGGTCTAAAAAGGCCTATAAAAAAAAGACTATAGGGTCTGAGCGCTTGATTTTTGAGCCGCGGGTTGCAAAAACTTTATCAAGCATGGTGACATGTGCATCGGAGAGGTCAAAGGTCAATTTTTACATTTTCAGCTCATTTATCATGGAAAAGTGGTGTTTTTTTTTAACCTTTTAAACTGGTATGCCTCTACTGATGGCCCGATCTCCGTCAAAGTTTGCACGCGTCTTTACAATAATGCGGCGCACATGCTCAGCCGATTTGGTGAAGTTCTGCGCAGTGCAGGCAATTTTTAGTCATTTAAATGTCATTTTGCATAGGATATTATAGAGCATTTTTTTTCACCTTTATAACGGTTAAAGCGCCACGGCGGCCATAATAGTCTGCAAGCCTCTTTAGGGTCACGTGATTGATTGATTGATTGATTGATTGATTTATTTTGGATTTGAACAAACAACATAATCCAAAGGATAGCATGTTAAAGTGTAAACACTTATTTCCAACATGGTCCTTGGTGTTAAAACATACAACACATAACAAAGACCTATTTCTGGTCAGAAACAATAACATATAATATAAATCATCCAAGGTTTTGAAAGCATTCTAAAATCAAAAAATCATAAATCACATAAAATAATCAATCTACACTAACTAAAAAATATTGGCTACTCTATTCCATAAAAATACCTTTACTTTATATCTAAAAGCCCCCCTGGTATTTACAATTTTGAGGGAAAGTGGCAGATTATTCCACAGTGTTATACCTGTATAAAAAAACGAACTTCTAGCTGCATTGTTGACTCTAGGCACTTTACAAGAACGGACACTGGCCCGAGTATTGTGATTATGCTGTGTATGAACCATTTTTATATGGGAATGTAAATATTTGGGAGCAGAGCCATTTATAACATTAAACATATGATTCAACTTTAACTGCTCCACTCTAACATGAACTGGCAGCAACCCTACCCTTTTAAAAGCATCTCTACCAATATGAGTCCGGGGTGGTGCATTTAACAGGTAGCGAATAACATTATTTTGCATCACTTGCAGTCTATTTTTAAGTTTAACTGATAATCCACAGTACCAAGCAGAACATGCATAATCGAAATGACATTGAATCAATGATATGACCAGTAATTTCTTAATAGAATAATCTAGATGCCTTGTCCTGCGATACAGGAATTTCAGTTTACCGGCACATTTGGATAATATTTTATCAGCAATAGATTTACAGGTTAACGACTGTTCTAATGTTAGCCCCAGGTATGTAACACTGTTCTTAGACACTATTTCAGTGCCATTACATGTAACCTTAAGTGCATTAGTTCTAGACAACTTTCTTTTTGTTCCAAATAAAATGGACTCAGTTTTTCCCAAATGTATTGAAAGCCTGTTGTCTGTAAGCCACTTACTAACACTATTTAATTCATTACCTAGAGTCTTCTCAATCTCGCTGATATCATCCCCAGAAACCAGTAATGCAGAGTCATCAGCATATAAAAGCAGCTTACATTTCACCGCAGCTGGCATGTCATTAATATAAACTAAGAATAAAAGAGGGCCAAGGATTGAACCTTGGGGCACCCCACAAGTAATATCCTGAGGATCTGATATGGTCCCCTCAACATCACAAACTTGAGTCCGTCCAGTGAGGTAAGAGGTGAACCATTTCACAGTAGTATTTCTAAAGCCTATACATTGTAGCTTTGATAGGAGTATTGCATGGTTTACAGTATCAAAAGCTTTTTGCAAGACAAGAAGAATCATGCCCACATACTTTCCTTCATCAAAGTTTTGTCGAATATAATCAAATAAATGAATAAGACAGGTTTCAGTAGAGTATGCTGCTCTAAAACCAGACTGAAGTTCATACAATAGATTTTGTCTGACAAGGTACTCTTCAACCTGCTCATACACAAGACGCTCAAACACCTTCGATACGGCTGTCAGAATTGATACAGGCCTATAATTACCAACATCTGATCTGTTATTTTTCTTAAAAAGGGGAACTACCCTGGCCCTTTTCATATCGCTTGGAAAGATACCCTGACTTAACGATAAATTTATTATATGGGTAAGTACCCTAGAGATTACATTAGCACTATCACTTAAAAATCTTGACGGAATCAAGTCCTGTCCAGTGGCTTTGTTAATTGACAATGTGGATAGACACATTCTCACCCTCTCCTCTGAGACAGGGCCAATCTCAAAAGCATCAGGAATAACATGTTTGTTTTTATAAAAGGAGTTTAGAAACGATGGGCCATATCTACCTGACACACTTGGCAACTTCTCAACCAGACTGGCAGCAACTGTTGTAAAAAAGGTATTAAAAACGCAAGCAACCTGCTTTTTTTCAGAAATCATCTTATCCTCAATGACTAATCCAATATTACCAGACTTAGATTTTGATTTTCCCTTAGCGCCCATATCAGTGAGAACCTTCCATAACTTTTTGGGCTGATGTGAGTTGGCAGTAATAGCATCAGCATAAAATTCAGATTTTGTTTTCTGTACCTTGTAACTAGCCTGATTACGAAAATATATATATTTATCATAATCACAAGACAAAGTTGACCTCTTAAACTTTTTGAACCATTTATCACGTTGTCTAATGAGATCCAGAATGTCAGAAGTCATCCAAATTGCACTTCTCTGTTTGATTCTGGTTTCCTTCATTGGTGCAACCTTATCAAGATCAGCTACAAAGTGCTGTTTAAATAAATTCCAAGCCCCATCAGTATCATTGCTTCCTAAAACATCTGACCAATCCCTCCTGGAAAGCCTTTCTTTAAATTCCTCAGCTGTGTAATGTTTAGTGCATCTGTACCTAATTGAACTATGCTTAGGATTCCCAGTCCTCAATAGTGATTTAGAAACTTTGCGTGTGCAAAAAGTGACGTTATGATCACTCAAAGCAATATCGAGGACGCCTGATTGAGAAATATTTTCACGTTCTGACACTAATATTAGGTCCAATAGGGATTGACTATTAACAGACACTCTAGTAGGTTCAGTAATTAACTGTTGTAGGCTACACCCCTTACAAAAAGTTGAAAGAGATTCTTTCAAACTACTATTACGAGCCTGTAGTACATTTGTGTTAAAATCACCCATAATAATACATTCGTTTTCCATACATATAGTACTCTTACAACAAACCATTTCAAAGAGCTCATAAAAATCGGTTTGCTTAGGGTGTCTATAATATACACAAATGAAAATGGGCTTAGTTTTAGGAAGTAGCAGTTCAATCCATGCAGTCTCCAAACCCTCCACCTGGAGATCGGCACGCGGGTTATATGTCAAATCATTCCTTATAAATAGGCACACTCCTCCTCCGTTTCTGCTCCGATCGTGACGGTAGATGGTGTAACCCGTGAGCTCAACTTCAACATCCTGTATTGATCCATCAAGCCAGGTTTCCGACACTGCAATCACAGCAGCCTTAGAGGTCCTTGCAAGTTGACTGAGCTCCTCAAGCTTAGGCAGCAAACTCCTTGCATTAATATGAATAAAATGAAGCCCTTTCCGACTGAAAACAGCCTCACAGTCATTCCTTATATCAACCAAACTGTCACCAGAACAATGCATTGACTCAAACTCCTCCAGGCAATCAGTGACGTTTGCGTTACACATTTCATTCATACAACATATGTTGCAAACTAGCGGAATGACAGAATTAGACCTTACGGCCAGTTCGTAGAATTTAGATGCAATATTTCCACACTTTATGTGAACAAAGGCATCACAAAAGTCACAAGCGACTGCTTTAGTGTTTATCCTCACCACTTTCCCGCAGTTAGGACAGCCACTGCTACGACTCGCCTTTGGCCGGTGTTTCATTTGCAAGTTGTTTGGACCCGGACACTGATGAATATCTCCGGCGAGCAGCAGACAGATGAATAATATTGTACCAAAAGCATCAGCCTGTTGCCTTCCACAAGCTCTTTTGTTCCTGACGGCGAACTGGGTCTGCGTGGTGATTAAAGCAGTACTGCCATATCCAAAAAGTTTATCATCTGCATACACAGAAGATCCGCAATCTTTATCAAAGATCTCACGTACATATGCATTATTTCCATTATACTCGCAACACTGTTCAAATCTAAAACCTAAAACATTCAAAAACAACACATAAACTAAAATTGCTGCCAGAGCTCCACAAGCACCTGACGCCATCTTGAATGAGAGGAGTGGCGTGAACGCATGTGCACGCGTGACGCATGCGCACGCGTGATTTCGTGAAGCTGTATGCAAATCAGGCAGGAAGAGGGCCGCTTTCAGGCATTTAATGGGATTTTCCATAGAAATACATCATTTTGACTCCTTTTTAACCGTTATAGCGCCAACAAGTGGCCAATCGCCACGTCCTTTTTCACGCAGTCACAGAACGAGCTCTTACATATGCGTGCTGAGTTTGGTGAAAATACCTCGTTCCGTTCACGAGTTATAGCCAATTTAGTAAAAGTTGCTCCTCCCCCCTTCCAACGTTTTGGCGGCCCTTAGGGACCGTGAACCCAAATTTCCACTTTTTTTTAATAACCTTTGACAATCCGACTCCAGAGAATCTCGATGCGCTGGTTTGGTTCCGGTCGGGCCAATAACCTAGGACTAGTTCGCAAAAGTAGGTTTTGCAAAAAATCCCAAATAGCTGAAAATTTTCCCAGTCTGACGAGTAAATCCGAGGCATGCATTGTCCGTCTTGAGCCAAGGATTCCAGCGATATAAGGCACTCGAGGCTACGCCTTACGGTTGAGGAGTTATGAGCCGTTTCGTACTTTTGATCGCCGTTTCGTACTTTTGATCGCTGTAGCACCCCCGTCAGGCCGATCGGGGCGGGCTTCGTGACGTCTGTAGTCGTTGTGAGTACTACCAGCCCTGCAAGTTTCAAGTCTCTACGACGTACGGTTTGGTCTGCCTGATCAGTTTAAGCTGGAGAATGATGCATCATGGGAAAATGAACAGTTACAATAGGGTTTCAGCCTGACACCTGACTTTGATTGGATTTTACTACCCCTTACTATCAATATTTTGACATTTGGGCTCACGAACGTGCCTAACGACCTATGTTTCCGAACTTCTGACGCTGGTTTCGTCTCGATCGGACTAGCGGTTTCGAAGATATCGGCAAAAAAGTTTTAAGCGCTAAATTACAACGGTGCACAAACCGTACGGCGAAACCTGGCAAGTGTGGTATCGTTGGACTCGGCAACGATTCAGGAGTCTAAGGAGATGAGTCTCGTGAAAATAAGTCAACCACACCCAAAGTTCTAAGCATTTTTAAAAAAAAATCTCCACTAGGTGGCGCTGTTTTGAAACTTGTCAGGCGACTTTGGGATATCGTGGTGATGACCCATACCGAGTTTCGTAACAATCCGTTCATGCGTTGATAAAATACAGCATTTTAGCACATAATTCAAGATGGCCGACAGCCAAAATGGCCGATATGGTAAAATTGGATATCCGTCGACTCGGCATGACGTCCCGAATCTAACGAGACCACTTTTATGATATTTGGACAAACGGTTCAGCAAAGAAAAGCTAAAATAGCCCTTTTTCGTATCTCCAGACCAGTAGGTGGCACTGTGCTGAAACGCTGCAAGTAGCCTCAGGTCATGCTTGTGATGAAATGTACTAAGGTTGGTTTGAACACGATAAAGCGTTGCGGAGATATTGCCTTAAGTGTGTTTTTGCAAACGTTATGTAAAATTTGTTCGCGCGTTTATCAAAAACGATTAGATGAATCAACTTGATTTGTAAGATTTTTTGTCAATATTGTCTGAAGATGATCTGGTTCAATTTTCGTGCAAATCGGATGAACCGTCTAGGACGAGTTCGCAAAAGTAGGTTTTTCGGTTAATTGAAAATGGCGGGGAAATATTCAAGACGGTAAATGATGTCATAGGGTGCTATCAAATTGGCATGAGCTCAGAAATTAGAGGAAAAAAGAATTTGGTTTCTAGCCCTTGCGGTTCAAAAGTTATTAGCATAAACATGAGTACACATTTGGACAGATGGTGGCGCTAGAGGGATTGAGATAGAGACACCAAAATTGCTATGGTGACAGAACAGACCGTCCTCTATTAGTGTGCCTAATTTCACAACTTTTTACCATACGGTTCTATGGGCTGCCATAGACTCCCATGGCGGAAGAAAAAAAGACGGGAACGGTTTCAATAGGTGCCTTCGCACCTTCGGTGCTTGGCCCCTAATAATAGGAACGGGAACGGTTTCAATAGGTGCCTTCGCACCTTCGGTGCTTGGCCCCTAATAATATTAAGAAACAGAGGAAGAACAATAGGGCTCTGCGCCCTTTCAGGGCTTGGGCCCTAATTAAAACTGCGAGCAGCGATGACGGGCCCAAGCCGGTGGCACCGCTACGCCGGTGGCATCAGTTTAACTGCGCACGGCAGGCAATAGGCATTTAAAATGGGAAAACATAAAAGGACTATGTCAAAGTCATCTCAATTCACCACATTAACTGCAGCAGTTGGTGCTGCTATGACCACAAACCACAACAGCCACATCTATGAGATCAATTAAATTTATATGAATTTCATGTCAGATTATGTCAAAGGTCAAATTGGAATGAGTTCAGAATACCATTCGAACGCTGATGTTGTTTTATTCTAACACTTCTCTTCACGTGTTTTTGAGCTACCTTAGCTACCGTTTGTGCACCAATCTTATGCACCATAAAGCATGCTTTCATTTCAATATGGGTGGTCCAATAAAAAAATGTTAATAAAAAAATGTATAAATGGAGCCAAATCACAGAAACTGCAAAGATGATTTTAATATCAGTGTCAGGTAAGAGTAAGATGCGTGTCTACATTTTATGGAAGTTTATTATAAATAGCAACTTTTATAAAATCATGTGAAATTTATGTTTTAATACATTTAAATTATATCAGTAAATAATTAATTTAAAGACATGTGCATCAAACGTGATCTTGGCAAACACATCACATGACGTTTTTCAAGTGATAGTTATTTGTGATAGCCTATATGAAAGGGTTAAATTATCATCATCAAGAGAAAAAGTCACACACACACACACACACACAATGATAGAGTGAGAGTGAGGGGGAGGGGGGGGAGGGGGGGAGGGGAAGGACTGAGAGAAAGGCACACACACAAACTCACAGGGTGAGAGAGAGACCCCCCCCCCCCCCACACACACACACAGAGAGAGTGATAGAGAGGGGGAAGGGGAAAGACAGGCAGAGGGCATTCCATAGACTTAATGGTTTTTATACTGTACAAACTGTACATTCTATCCCCCTACAATACCCCTAAGCCTACATATCGCACACACACACACACACACACACACACACACACACACACACACACACACACACACACACACACACACACACACACACACGTTTGTTTTTGTGAAATGTGAGGACATTCCATAGGCGTAATGGTTTTTATACCGTACAAACCGTATTTTCTATCCCCTTACACTGCCCCTGCCCCTAAACCTACCCATCACAGGAGACTGTGCAGTTCACTTTCTGTGAAAAAAAACTTGTTCTGTGTGGTTAATAAGCATTTTGAAAAGTGAGGACATGGGGAACGTCCTCATATTTCACCCTCTTTTTGTAATACCTATGTCATACCCATGTCATTATACACATTTGTGTCCTGAAATTTCACAAAAACATGCCCCCCCCCCCCACACACACACACACACACACACACAGAGAGACACACAGACACACAAACCCCTTAAAGCTATTTCATTTATGGGACCCTTGAAATATTCTCATAAACCATGTTTACATTGTAATTTGTAGTATATTTTTAAAGCTACTTGGTTACATTTTAATAATACATTATTTAGTATGTTTTTACAGATATTTTTATTATGTGGACACATGAAATGTCCTCATTAACCACTACGTTGTAATAACAGTGTAATACCCATGTCATTATACAAATTTGTGTCCCTAATAAATCACATAAACAAGCACACACACACAGAGAGAGAGAAAGAGAGTTTAAAAAATAACACAACACTGCCACCCTTTAGTGAGGGGAGGGCAGACAGAGAATAAATATTCAGAAGAAATATATTAAATAAAATTAATATATTGATCTGAAAAATAGTATGATTATTTTAAAGCTATTTGGTTACATTTTAATAAAACATTGTTTTAGTATGTTTTTAAACACACACACATACACGTTGTAATACCAGTGTAATACCCATGTCATTATACAAATTTGTGTCCTCATAAATCACATAAACAAGAGAGAGAGAGAAACAAGGTTTTTTTTTTATCCTGCTTCAAAACTAATACAATGCTGCCATCTTGTGTTCATTGAGGGGAGAGCAGCACACACAGACACAGAATAGATTATTCAAAGAAATATTTTAAATAAATAAATATATTCATCTGAAAAATAGTATAGTCATTTTAAATTAATCTAAGTTCAATTACCAAACATACAATCTTAATTTAATTGAAATCAAAATATGATTTTACAAGATATGAGACAATTTCTGTTCCCCTTTTTTGTCCTTATTTAATCCCTCGCCATGGCAACACCGTTTGAGATATCCAATATTCGTTCGCATTTTAGCATCTTCCGTATCTTTGTTTCATGTTGACCGAGTTTGGTGGAGATTGAATAAATCGCCTACGAGGAGAACGTAAAAACTCAAACCTTGAATTACACAAATATTCACCTTCAAACCAAAATATCTGACTTCCTGTTGGTCGGAGCTAATGACTGTAAATTAGAAAGTTGTCCGGCTCGAAGAGAACAATATATGTACCGAGTTTGGTGACTGAAGATAAAACTAACCCCCCCACTTTTGTCAAAAGGTGGTGCTAGAGAGCCCCTCGTTTCTGAGGCTTTGCCCATGTGTACTGACTGACATCTCTGATGTGTGTATTGAGTTTCAAGCAGTTTCAAGCAATTTCAAGCATGCTAAGAGCCTCAAAACAGCCAAAAGATTATTAAACTTTGACACGTTGCCATGGCAACAGTATTAAAAATTTCAGGAATCCATTTCATACGTCTCTATCTGTCATGTTTTCACATTATACTGATGAAGTTTGAAATAAATCGGGTGAAAATAAGATGGTGATTCAAAGCATTTTTGAAAGTGACACACTTCCTGCTGCCAGTTGGTGGCGCTATAACTTTGACTCACAAAAGCCATATTCATGTGATCGGCCTCTTACAACAAACACACAGCTGAAGTTTCATCCAATTCAGTCAATGTTTGCACAAGTTATAACACACTTCCTGTTTCCCTTTTCTCGCCATAGATTCGTTGCTTCACCACGGCCAAACCATTCGAAATATCAAAAATCCACTCGCAATTTAGCATCCTCAATGTCTTGACTTCATGCTGACCGAGTTTGGCAATGATCAAAATAATGGCCTCGGAGGAGTATATTAAATTCCAGAGCATGCGTTTTCCGAACAACCCATTATAGGTCACTTCCTGTTGGGCTGACGCATAACTATGAGCACGAAAGTTGTTTGGCCTAATAAGGTCTATATGTGTACCGAGTTTCATACATGTATGTGCAAGTGTGTTTGATACATGGACCAAGTTTCTAAATGCATTCTAGGTGGCGCTGTCGAGCCCCCCTGCCACGCCCAGGTACCAGCTTCAGCCCGGCCCTGATGGCCGCGCATTCTGACGCGTGTGCAAAGTTTCAAGAGTTTTCGAGCATGTTAAGTGCCCCAAAAGTACCCGAGAAGTCGATAAAAAAAATAAAAATTAAAGCTGCGAGCAGCAATGACGGGCCCAAGCCGGTGGCACCGCCACGCCGGTGGCATCAGCTTAACTGTGCACGGCAGGCAATAGGCATTTAAAATGGGAAAACATAAAAGGACTATGTCAAAGTCATCTGAATTCACCACATTAACTGCAGCTGTTGGTGCTGCTATGACCACAAACCACAACAGCCACATCTATGAGATCAATTAAATTTATATGAATTTCATGTCAGATTATGTCAAAGGTCAAATTGGAATGAGTTCAGAATACCATTCGAATGCTGATGTTGTTTTATTCTAACACTTCTCTTCATGTGTTTTTGAGCTACCTTAGCTACCGTTTGTGCACCAATCTTATGCACCATAAAACATGCTTTCATTTCAATATGGGTGGTCCAATAAATTTTTTTTAATAAAAAATGTATAAATGGAGCCAAATCACAGAAACTGCAAAGATGAGTTTAATATCAGTGTCAGGTAAGAGTAAGATGCGTGTCTACATTTTATGGAAGTTTATTATAAATAGCCACTTTTATAAAATCATGTGAAATTTATGTTTTAATACATTTATATTATATCAGTAAATAATTAATTTAAAGACATGTGCATCATACGTGATCTTGGCAAACACATCACATGACGTTTTAATTTCAAGTGATAGTTATTTGTGATAGCCTATATGAAAGGGTTAAATGATGATCATCAAGAGAGAAAGTCACACACACACACACACACACAATGATAGAGTGAGAGTGAGGGGGAGGGGAAGGACTGAGAGAAAGACACACACACAAACTCACAGGGTGAGAGAGAGACCCCCCCCCCCCACACACACACACACACAGATAGAGAGGGGGAAGGGGAAAGACAGGCAGATGGCATTCCATAGACTTAATGGTTTGTATACTGTACAAACTGTACATTCTATCCCCCTACACTACCCCTAAGCCTACATATCGCACACACACACACACACACACACACTACCCCTAAACCTACCATCACAGAAAACATTCTGCATTTTTACATTTTTATTAAAAAATTGTTTAGTATGCTGTTAAAGCTATTTTGATTTACGGGGACACATGAAATGTCTTCATAAACCATGATTATGTTGTAATAAACACCCCTCCAACACACCCATTTCTGAGGCTTTGCCCATTTCCACTGACGGACATCTCTGATGTGTGTGTTGAGTTTCAAGCAATTTCAAGCATGCTAAGAGGAATTATACAAATATTCACGTTCAAACCAAAATATCTGACTTCCTGTTGGTCAGAGCTAATGACTGTAAAGTAGAAAGTATTTAAAATATCAGGAATCCATTCGTATGTCTATATCTGCCATGTTTTGTCATTATACTGATGAAGTTTGAAGTAAATCGGGGGAAAACAAGACAGTGATTTAACATTTTTGAAAGTTACACACTTCCTGCTGCCAGTTGGTGGCCACACACACACACACACACACACACACACACACACACACACACACACACACACACACACACACACACACACACACACACACACACACACACACACACACACACACACACACACACACACACACACACACACACACACACACACAGCATACCGCAGCATAGCCATACAGTTTAAGTTCACCCACACTTTATATTAATAAAAAGGTTTACAGTGCAAATACTGTTGTTGCATATACTGTGCATAAAATTTGAAAACATTTGCAAAAAACACCACTGTATCATTAATTTTTTTTTTAAACCTTTAAGTAACCATTTTTTAAACATCTATAAACATTACATTTACATAGATAGACGGACCAGATATTCCTAACACTTTGGGAATACTTAAGGGTTACTAGTTGTTTTGTAAACTGTCTATAAACATTATCTGGATGGTTATTGTAAAGTTGCAACCGATGACTATAATACCTTGTTAAATAGTTTAATAAACAGTACCAGTAAAACGTGGGCAGTACCAGTAAAACATGTAAACAGTACCAGTCAAACATGTGGGTTGTCCTGATACTGTACTTCAAAATGTAATAGTGTAAAAATTGCCACAGAATAAAGTAATTGTTCAAGATCTATTGGTAACTCATAAAAATAATGTCATATTTGCATAAACTGTCACTACCGTATATATCCCGACACTAGCACATTAAGATAAGCTATGAAAAAAATCATGTTCCTCTGCCTCTTTCTGGTTAAATAATGTTTATAATAATTGTTAATATAGCATGCTATATTAACTATTCCAGGTTATTTATGCATAGCATCAGGGCCGTGCACAGACCTTTTGAGGGGCATGTGCTGAAACTGAAAAAGGGCACCCCCTCTGTTCACCCGCCCCTAAAGGCCTTTGCACACTGAGTCCGAAATTTTCGCATGCGTTTTTTCGTATTCGTGATCCGAAAAATTCGTCACGCACAGAGACCTTGCACACGGAGTCCGATGCGTATTAATGAATGCGTTAAAGAAAAAAACGCAAAACAACACAAAATACCGTCTTCCACCTGCTTATCAAGGAGCTGCGGATTATCCAGACCGATTCAAAGTTGAATGTCAGTGGCTCCGTTTTGATGCTTTGCTAGCGATACTGGAGCCACATATTAAAAAGAAGACCACCAATTACCAATCCTGAACAGAGACTGGCAGTATGTCTAGGATCCGCGCGCGCGCGCACACACACACACGCGCGATTTAGAGGGAGTTGGTGTGCTATAATTATAGCTGTGATATTGTAGTATTTTTGATACAATAATATTTGTATATTTAATTGTAGGTATCTGGGGAGCACTGGCGATTCATTCACCAGCATTGCCAGCAGTTTTAGGTTGGGCATCAGCACTGTAGATGGGAAAACGGATGCGAAAAACGCAGAAAATCGAATCTGTTCCGATTTTTTTTTTTTTGACGGACGAAAGTTTCGGAGGCAGTGTGCAAGCGTGATTGACATAACGTGAGGTCGAATTGATTTTTTGACGTGCGAAATTTCCGCATGTGAATTTCGGACTCGGTGTGTAAAGGCCTTAACACTTTATTATCAAACACACATGACATGCTTTATTTACATTTTTTGAAGATTTTCACTATTTTTATTGGGGGGAAAAAATGCCTTTTTGAATTTCTGTGATGGGAAAATGAAGTAGAGCAAGTTCGGCAAAACGCGGATTCGAACCGTGATCAATTTGCGTCAAAACTTCAAGCCATGCGCTTTACCCCTGCACTATCACGGATATCAATGACATGGTGTCTTCTGCAATTCTGACTGACCCAACCAGACCTTCTGTGAAAAAGACGGCCTATTTGCACTTAATGTAACGACAACATTACTGTAACCATCTTTTACTACACATGTGAAAACGAGAGAGTATAGAGATTCAAAAATTAGAGAATGTGTGTATATATCAACAACGTAAATTAATTAAACATGCGACCATGATATTATTACATGTTAACAAATTAATTGTATTAGCAATCATAAATCCAAGAACAAATTTCTACGAAATATAATTGACCTTGATGACGAGGATCACTCAGTCACTTTGTGTAAGTTCCTGTAGGAAACAGCGCGGGCGCTCTTGGCGGTCTATGGGCGCACCTTTGCTTATTTATGATTTTTCGGTGGCAAAAACAAATTAAATGTGGTTGTATTACTTATTTAATTCATTTTACAAAAGTCAAACTCAAATGCACTTACCAAAACTATTGATTTATTGAAGCAGGAACAAAAAACACTACCACCAAAAAAAGGGCACTTCGGAGTGTAAGGGCAAAAAGGGCATGTGCTCTGCACAGGTTGAGCCCTACCTGTGCACGTGCCTGCATAGCATAAATAATAGTTAGTATAGCATGCTATGCCACTTTCATCAAAACCTATTACAAAGCTATAGCAATCTCATGTCATTCCGTCTGTTCGAAAAAAAAGTTGCACTAACTGTTCGTTACAAGCAGCATTTGCCGTCAGGCAGGTAACGATAGCTAACATAAACATATTTTTGCTAGCCTACCTGCTGCAAACTTACACTTTTTTTGTACAAGACAAGTAGAGCTATTTTATCCAGTGTAATTTATCACATACCACTATCTTGTTTTTTCTTATCCTCCTCTTCCTTTCTCTTTTTTCTTTTCTGGCTTCCTGAAGCATAAAATTCCGCTTCAAATCCGAAGATTTTGTATTTTGCCGACAGCAGAGATCGCGTGGTTGGCTGGCTGCTGTCAGCGACTACTGAGAGGGGCCCCTTAAGGGGGATCCCGATAACAGTGTCATTGCACTTTACTGCATTGACTATCAATGGGGCGCTCACACAGTTTGTCGTTTCATTTTATTCTTAACCTGTCGCTGTCTTGGGGCCCCAGGCCAGCTCGAGGCCCCAAGCAATTGCTTGGTTTGCCTGCCTTGTCGCGACGGGCCTGCACACACACACACACACACACACACACACACACACACACACACACACACACACACACACACACACACACACACACACACACACACACACACACACACACACACACACACACACACACACACACACACACACACACACACACAGACAGGACACTGACACACACACACACACACACACAGGACATTGGCATACAGCGTGTTCTCTAGTGTCTTGTCGCGCTTGGAAGCATTTACATGAATAGGAGCGTGATCAAGTAACGCTAAGCAAAAATGGATATAAAAACGGACGCTGCGTTATTTGCGTTAAATATTTTTAATGCGTTAAGCTTCCGTTTCACGTTGACCGAGTTTGGTGGAGATTGAATAAATCGCCTACGAGGAGAACGTAAAAACTCAGACCCTGAATTAAACAAATATTCACGTTCAAACAAACTTTCTGTGAAAAAAGACACTTATAAACAGACACTTGTAGAAAATAATGTGAATTTTTTTTTTTTATTATAAATTTGAACTATGTCAGTAAATAATGAATTTAAAGACAAATGTGTCAAAAGTGATCTTTGCAAACACAGCACATAACCTTCTGTAAAGCACATGTATAGAAAACACACTCACACTCCTCTGTTTTAAAAAAAGAGTTCTGTCTGAATGAGTACATGAAATCACGGCTGTCAGGTGAAAAGAATTGTAACTCAAATGTCATTTAGAAAATTAGTCCTGTATGAGTAGTGATATAGTGTCATAGTTCATGTCCACATTAACCACTACGTTGTAATACCAGTGTAATACCCATGTCATCATACACATTTGTGTCCTCATGAATCACATTAACAAGCACACATACAGAGAAAGGGAGTTTCAAAAATAATACAACACTGCCACCTTTTGGTGATAGAGGGGAGGGCACACAAACAGCCAAAAACATTATTAAACTTTGACATGTTGCCATGGCAAATTTTTTGAAATATTAGGAATCCATTAATATGTCTCTATCTGTCATGTTTTCACATTATACTGATGAAGTTTGAAGTCCATCGGGTGAAAATAAGATGGGGATTCAAAGCATTTTTGAAAGTGACACACTTCCTACTGCCAGTTGGTGGCGCTTTAACTTTGACTCACAAAAGTCATATCCATGTGATCGGCCTCTTACAACGAACACACAGCTGAAGTTTCATCCAAATCATTCAATGTTTGCACAAGTTATTACACACTTCCTGTTTCCCTTTTCTCGCCATAAATTCGTTGCTTCGCCACGGCCAAACCGTTTGAGTTATCAAAAATCCGCTCGCAATTTAGCATCCTCTGTGTCTTGACTTCATGCTGACCGAGTTTGGCACTGATTGAAACAATGGCCTCGGAGGAGTATATTAAATTCCAGAGCATGTGTTTTCAGAACAACCCATATTAGCTCACTTCCTGTTGGGCTGACACGTAACTTAGAGCACGAAAGTTGTTTGGCCCGATGAGGTCTATATGTGTACCGAGTTTCATACATGTACGTGCAAGTGTGTTTGATATATAGACCAAGTTTTCAGACCCCACTTTAGGGGGCGCTGTCGAGCCCCCCTGCCACGCCCGGGTACCAGCTTCAGCCCGGCTCTGATGGCCGCGCATTCCGATGTGTGTGCTAAGTTTCAAGAGTTTTTGAGCATGGTAAGGGCCCCAAAAGTGCCCGAGAAGTCGATAAAATAATAATAATAATTAAAGCTGCGAGCAGCGATGACGGGCCCAAGCCGGTGGCACCGCCACGCCGGTGGCATCAGTTTAACTGTGCACGGCAGGCAATAGGCATTTAAAATGGGAAAACATTAAAGGTCTATGTCAAAGTCATCTGAATTCACCACATTAACTGCAGCTGTTGGTGCTGCTATGACCACAAACCACAACAGCCACATCTATGAGATCAATTAAATTTATATGAATTTCATGTCAGATTATGTCAAAGGTCAAATTGGAATGAGTTCAGAATACCATTCGAATGCTGATGTTGTTTTATTCTAACACTTCTCTTCATGTGTTTTTGAGCTACCTTAGCTACCGTTTGTGCACCAATCTTATGCACCATAAAACATGCTTTCATTTCAATATGGGTGGTCCAATAAATTTTTTTTTAATAAAAAATGTATAAATGGAGCCAAATCACAGAAACTGCAAAGATGATTTTAATATCAGTGTCAGGTAAGAGTAAGATGCGTGTCTACATTTTATGGAAGTTTATTATAAATAGCCACTTTTATAAAATCATGTGAAATTTATGTTTTAATACATTTATATTATATCAGTAAATAATTAATTTAAAGACATGTGCATCATACGTGATCTTGGCAAACACATCACATGACGTTTTTATTTCAAGTGATAGTTATTTGTGATAGCCTATATGAAAGGGTTAAATTATGATCATCAAGAGAGAAAGTCACACACACACACACACACACACACACACACACACACACACAATGATAGAGTGAGAGTGAGGGGGAGGGGAAGGACTGAGATAAAGACACACACACACAAACTCACAGGGTGAGAGAGAGACCCCCCCCCACACACACACAGATAGAGAGGGGGAAGGGGAAAGACAGGCAGATGGCATTCCATAGACTTAATGGTTTTTATACTGTACAAACTGTACATTCTATCCCCCTACACTACCCCTAAGCCTACATATCGCACACACACACACACTACCCCTAAACCTACCATCACAGAAAACATTCTGCATTTTTACATTTTTATTAAAAAATTGTTTAGTATGCTGTTAAAGCTATTTTGATTTACGGGGACACATGAAATGTCTTCATAAACCATGATTATGTTGTAATAAACACCCCTCCAACACACCCATTTCTGAGGCTTTGCCCATTTCCACTGACGGACATCTCTGATGTGTGTGTTGAGTTTCAAGCAATTTCAAGCATGCTAAGAGGAATTATACAAATATTCACGTTCAAACCAAAATATCTGACTTCCTGTTGGTCAGAGCTAATGACTGTAAAGTAGAAAGTATTTAAAATATCAGGAATCCATTCGTATGTCTATATCTGCCATGTTTTGTCATTATACTGATGAAGTTTGAAGTAAATCGGGGGAAAACAAGACAGTGATTTAACATTTTTGAAAGTTACACACTTCCTGCTGCCAGTTGGTGGCCACACACACACACACACACACACACACACACACACACACACACACAGTGAGAAAGTGAGAGTGAGGGGGGGGGGGGGGGGGAAGGCAGAGGACATTGCATAGACTTAATGGTTTTTATACTGTACAAACTGTACATGCTATCCCCCTACACTACACTAAATATACATGATAATGACATGACGGAATATACACAGTTAAGAACTGTATAACTATACTTATAAGTTACATTTGTATAATGTAACCGTAAACCAGAGCTTATTGTACCATATATAGGCGCTAAATGCAGCTGCATTAAAAGGAGCGGAGCTGCCGCTGCTAACAAGCGGTGTCCGGTTACAAAAGTGTGTGCCCAGGTTTAGCTCTATATAACAAGTGTTAATATGCCGATCAGACATGATACATTTTTCCATCAACATACATTACAAGCAAATATTTTCTATAAACGAATAAACATTGTTAATAACTGAATGATTATTCAAATAGGTGAGCATTACGCTATTGTATGTTGACACAAAAATACTTCTGAGGTGACATCAACTGAATTACGCGATGACACACTCTGAAACACATCCACAATGACAATAACTATTATTACTTACGGAGTTATTAACGCACAGAAATACCACACAAGGAAAAACAGACTTTTGAGGAATAAACAAGCCAGGAAAACTCCGTATAACTCTGTTACTGGAGCTGCTGAGATGAAAACTCTCTGCGCATGCACCAGACAAGTCTGAACAAGTTGACGCGCACAGTGTTAAAACCGGTTAAAACGCGAAAGGCGAAGCTTGAATTTACGGGTATGTCCCTCTTTGGCTAATGTACTTTCGAGATGGAGGGGCAACATGGCGACCATTGTTAGATCCCATTACCTTATGTATTTTCAATGGCATATTATAAACTTACGAGAATACTTTATTACTTGAAAGAAGTAAATATACATTAATGAGCACATATATTTTTGAAAGAACTAAGTGTTTTTAGCTAAGAATAGACTAAAAAAGTTACACAGTGTAGCTTTAAAAAAATCTTTACATAAACCCAAAATAATAAATGTTATATTTACCCATGGCCTTCCCTGTTATACAGAAATGTAATAGTTATCAAACCTTCCTTAACTGCATAAATAATAAATGAAATATAGATGAATCATCATTAAAGCTACAATTTTCTCTGTTCCCGTTGTTCTTTGATGAACATTAATGACAGGCATCATCAGTGCTCCTGTCACTTTAAGAACAACCGCGGATCTCACGCGCGGTCCCGCGCATCTCATTTCCTCACAACTCTTTAAAGTTCATTTAAGACGTTATTTAACTAATTTAAAGCCGCGTTTCCACCGAAATTACCCGGAACTATTTGTACCAGGAACTTTTTTCCCAGGAACTTTTTCTCCCCCAGATCTGCTACAATCTGCGTTTCCACCGCGGTCTAAAGTACTGGGGAGATTAGGCAAATTAGTCCGGTGACGTGGGAATGCGCGAGACTGCTCCTCCCAGTCACCGACGGACATGAATCACTTTTGCGCGATTTTCTGTCTGCAACAATAACAAGTGTAGGTGATGCAAGCAGCGCTGCTTTTGCTGATTATGTACACACATTACCAACACTGCTTATTTAAACGTGCACTTTCACCTGGTTTGACCATTTTAATGCAAAATGGGATGATGGGCAATCCAAAATCTGAATGTGTTGTAATAGCTCAATTCCAAAACAAAACATTTTCTATAAAAGGATAATGAGGTTTCAGTCATGACAGATGTGTGAAAAGTTAATTGAATGAAAACAATAGACTGAATTAAGCAGTTGAAAGATTAGGTACTAGACTGCAAGTATTTTATTTTTTTATCACAATAACATCTCTTAACATTCACAAAAAAAAATAAATCACATGACTAGTATTACAATATGCTTCATTAAATGCATAATTTTAGAGACTTCTTCCTCAAATTTGAAATGAAGCAGGACCACACTTATGGCTTCACTTAAGTTGTGGTTATAAGTTATTATACTACATTCACATAGTTATACATTTAAAAATATAATATTTGGGTTTTCTAGATATGTTTATGTGCATATTCAGAAAGACTTGCGAGCAGCAGCCCTTTTATTTGCTTCCGACACTATATGAATACAATTAGAATGTGGTTATATAGTTAGAATGTGGAAATTAAAGACACAGTGACATTTTACACATTTGACTTTATTTTAGACAGATTAGTTCTTACAAAATTAAAATAAAAGTGTGCAAAGACAAATAAATTACTAGAACAATAAAATGAAAATATAAAATGTGAAAACAACAATATAAAAAAGTGTATTTTTCAGTAACCTGTCCAAGAGCTGTGCCAACACGTACAATATAAAGTACAAATGTGGTAGTGCAAATGCTTCATTCAAGCGGCTGGTCATTGTGGCTACTTCTTGAACGACTGGACAAACTGTCCAAGAACAGACAGAAACCCGGTCTGAAAGTCCCTCTGCTTTCTTCCGCTTCTGACTGGTGGAATGCCAGCTCTTGCCTCCTCATCTCTCCTCGGCCTGGCTCTCCAGTAACAGCTGAATATATTGGTCAGTTCTTGTCCATGCTGCAGGACGGCCCGGTTTGCGTCCGATCCATGTCCCTCAGTGCATCAAGAAAGTCACAGTCCCTTTTCCTTTTCCCTAAGTAGAAAAATTGCACAGAAACACATGGAAATTAATACACAAGGCAACCATGAAACAATAGAAACCATCAATTAATTATTTAAAGTGTTTTCACTACAAATAATGAACAATTGTTTGCCCAGCTTGAACAATGCCCAGTGTGCAATTTTTATCATGGGCAATTTAAGTTTACAATTAAAAACAACAAAACCATTAAGGATTACACATCAGTTTTAAAATATATACACATTTTTGTCAGCTTTATAAAGTACTGGTGACCGCGGGGGAAAACACGCTGGTCTCTGTTGCCTGCGATTCATCAGGGCCACTCATTACGTCTGGAAAAGCACGTTGAAAAAAGTTACTGCAACGTGTTTAAACACTGCAACGAGTTTAATAGATGATACCAAGATGAGATATTTACCTTCAACCCACTCGGATTCCTGGATGGTTTCCAACAACGCACTAGCCGAGTCTTTCATTACCGCTGCCCTAGAAAAGGACGGTCTGTGTCCCAGCAACGCGTCCAGGCGGTCATGCCACTTGTTGGTATGCCGGTCGGAACCGCTCCGGTTGTTATGATCCTTTAATTTCTTGTAATCTTGTCTAATTTCTTCAACTTCTCTCTGCACTGTTTTCCAGTGTGACTGGAACCGAGTCGATATCTTCAGGTAACGTTATACCTTTTCATTACGGGTCGCCGTTTCCAGTTCCCGCTGGATGTCCTCCTCCGCATATATGCTCAATAAAGCCTGAACCTCGTCGTCGGTCCATCGGTCGAATTTTTTGTTGAACTCCATTGTTGCAAAAAAAATATTTACTGAACGCAAAACCCACGGAGCCCACCTCGCAAAAGACTTGTAAATATGGCGGTGGAAAAAAAAAATAGCTGCGAGAGCTCAACCAATCAGCATGTTCAGCGCCCAAGTCCCACCCCCGAAAGTTCCCGACCTTTTCAAAAGTCCCACCTCGCAAGCAGGGCCGTTTGGAGGGGGAAATATTTACCCGGAACTTCATTTAGACCCTGGTTCCTGCGGTCGAAACACACCGAGTTCCCCCCCAAAGTTCCTGGTTCCGGGGTAAAGTTCCTGCGGTGGAAACGCGGCTTAAGACTCTAATATGAGAATACTCAAAATCCTCTGTGTTATTGTTTGTTCAAGAGCAAAAGAGAACTCGATGTGAGCAGGAAACTGACGCGAGTCTATCTATGCGTCGAGTGTGTGTGTGTGTGTGTGTGTGTGTGTCAGTGTCCCTTGATTAGCTGACATGAGACGCATCCACACAGATAGGACACTGACAGACACACACACACACACACACATGTTTGTTTTTGTGAAATGTGAGGACATTCCATAGGCGTAATGGTTTTTATACCGTACAAACCGTATTTTCTATCCCCTTACACTGACCCTGCCCCTAAACCTAGCCCTCACAGGAGACTGTGCAGTTCACTTTCTGTGAAAAAAATAATAAGCATTATAAGCATTTTGAAAAGTGAGGACATGGGGAACGTCCTCATATTTCACCCTCTTTTTGTAATACCTGTGTCATACCCATGTCATTATACACATTTGTGTCCTGATATTTCACGAAAACATGCCCACACACACACACACACACACACACACACACACACACACACACACACACACACACACACACACACACACACACACACACACACACACACACACACAGCATACCGCAGCATAGCCATACAGTTTAAGTTCACCCACACTTTATATTAATAAAAAGGTTTACAGTGCAAATACTGTTGTTGCATATACTGTGCATAAAATTTGAAAACATTTGCAAAAAACACCACTGTATCATAATTTTTTTTTTAAAAACCTTTAAGTAACCATTTTTTAAACATCTATAAACATTACATTTACATAGATAGACGGACCAGATATTCCTAACACTTTGGGAATACTTAAGGGTTACTAGTTGTTTTGTAAACTGTCTATAAACATTATCTGGATGGTTATTGTAAAGTTGCAACCGATGACTATAATACCTTGTTAAATAGTTTAATAAACAGTACCAGTAAAACATGTGGGTTGTCCTGATACTGTACTTCAAAATGTAATAGTGTAAAAATTGCCACAGAATAAAGTAATTGTTCAAGATCTATTGGTAACTCATAAAAATAATGTCATATTTGCATAAACTGTCACTACCGTATATATCCCGACACTAGCACATTAAGATAAGCTATGAAAAAAATCATGTTCCTCTGCCTCTTTCTGGTTAAATAATGTTTATAATAATTGTTAATATAGCATGCTATATTAACTATTCCAGGTTATTTATGCATAGCATAAATAATAGTTAGTATAGCATGCTATGCCACTTTCATCAAAACATATTACAAAGCTATAGCAATCTCATGTCATTCCGTCTGTTCGGAAAAAAAGTTGCACTAACTGTTCGTTACAAGCAGCATTTGCCGTCAGGCAGGTAACGATAGCTAACATAAACATATTTTTGCTAGCCTACCTGCTGCAAACTTACACTTTTTTCGTACAAGACAAGTAGAGCTATTTTATCCAGTGTAATTTATCACATACCACTATCTTGTTTTTTCTTATCCTCCTCTTCCTTTCTCTTTTTTCTTTTCTGGCTTCCTGAAGCATAAAATTCCGCTTCAAATCCGAAGATTTTGTATTTTGCCGCAGCAGAGATCGCGTGGTTGGCTGGCTGCTGTCAGCGACTACTGAGAGGGGGCCCTTAAGGGGGATCCCGATAACAGTGTCATTGCACTTTACTGCATTGACTATCAATGGGGCGCTCACACAGTTTGTCGTTTCATTTTATTCTTAACCTGTCGCTGTCTTGGGGCCCCAGGCCAGCTTGAGGCCCCAAGCAATTGCTTGGTTTGCCTGCCTTGTCGCGACGGGCCCGCACACACACACACACACACACACACACACACACACACACACACACACACACACACACACACACACACACACACACACACACACACACACACACACACACACAGACAGGACACTGACACACACACACACACACACACACACACACACACACACACACACACACACACACACACACACACACACACACACACACACATAGGACATTGGCATACAGCGTGTTCTCTTGTGTCTTGTCGCGCTTGGAAGCATTTACATGAATAGGAGCGTGATCATGTAACGCTAAGCAAAAATGGATATAAAAACGGACGCTGCGTTATTTGCGTTAAATATTTTTAATGCGTTAAGCTTCCGTTTCACGTTGACCGAGTTTGGTGGAGATTGAATAAATCGCCTACGAGGAGAACGTAAAAACTCAGACCCTGAATTATACAAATATTCACGTTCAAACAAACTTTCTGTGAAAAAAGACACTTATAAACAGACACTTGTAGAAAATAATGTGAATTTTTTTTTTTATATAAATTTGAACTATGTCAGTAAATAATGAATTTAAAGACAAATGTGTCAAAAGTGATCTTTGCAAACACAGCACATGACCTTCTGTAAAGCACATGTATAGAAAACACACTCACACTCCTCTGTTTTAAAAAAAAGAGTTCTGTCTGAATGAGTACATGAAATCACGGCTGTCAGATGATAAGAATTGTAACTCAAATGTCATTTAGAAAATTAGTCCTGTATGAGTAGTGATATAGTGTCATAGTCCATGTCCACATTAACCACTACGTTGTAATACCAGTGTAATACCCATGTCATCATACACATTTGTGTCCTCATGAATCACATTAACAAGCACACATACAGAGAAAGGGAGTTTCAAAAATAATACAACACTGCCCCCTTTTGGTGATAGAGGGGAGGGCACACACACAGCCAAAAACTTTATGAAACTTTGACATGTGGCCATGGCAACATTATTTGAAATATCAGGAATTCATTCATATGTCTCTATCTGTCATGTTTTCACATTATACTGATGAAGTTTGAAGTCAATCGTGTGAAAATAAGATGGTGATTCAAAGCATTTTTGAAAGTGACACACTTCCTGCTGCCAGTTGGTGGCGCTATAACTTTGACTCACAAAAGTCATATCCATGCGATCGGCTTCTTACAACGAACACACAGCTGAAGTTTCATCCAAATCAGTCAATGTTTGCACAAGTTATTACACACTTCCTGTTTCCCTTTTCTCGCCATAAATTCGTTGCTTCGCCACGGCCAAACCATTTGAGATATCAAAAATCCGTTCGCAATTTAGCATCCTGGATATGTTCTCTTCATGCTGACCGAGTTTGGCAATGATTGAAACAATGGCCTCGGAGGAGTATATTAAATTCCAGAGCATGCGTTTTCCGAACAACCCATTATAGCTCACTTCCTGTTGGGCTGACGCATAACTATGAGCACGAAAGTTGTTCGGCCTGATGAGGTCTATATGTGTACCGAGTTTCATACATGTACGTGCAAGTGTGTTTGATATATAGACCAAGTTTTCAGACCCCACTTTAGGTGGCGCTGTCGAGCCCCCCTGCCACGCCCGGGTACCAGCTTCAGCCCGGCTCTGATGGCCGCGGATTCCGACGTGTGTGCAAAGTTTCAAGAGTTTTCGAGCATGTTAAGTGCCCCAAAAGTACCCGAGAAGTCGAAAAAAAAAACAAAAAAAAAAACAAAGAATAATCTGAGGAAGAACAATAGGGCTCTGCGCCCTTTGGGCTTGGGCCCTAATTAAAGCTGCGAGCAGCGATGACGGGCTCAAGCCGGTGGCACCGCCACGCCGGTGGCATCAGCTTAACTGTGCATGGCAGGCAATATGCATTTAAACAGGAGAATATTTTAAAAATCACTCGAATATGCCACATTTACTGCAGCAGCTGGTGCCATTATGACCATAAGCCACACCCATGATGTAATTTAAATATAGATGAATTGTAATGTCATAGGATCACATATAGGACCACATCTATGAGATCAATTACATTTAAATTAATTTCATGTCAGATGATGTCAAAGGTCAAATCATAATGAGTTCAGAATACCATATATTACATGTAGTAATTTACATGATTTATACTTTATTTGTGGGAACACTTGTATATATAATTTGTAGTTAGTTTAAATGTAATTAAACTATTACATTCTATGTAGTTGGTACAAAATAACAAGGACACAGTAGGGAATTGAACCCCATCCCAGTAAACCAGGAGTACCATTACCAACGCCAGTGCTTGAAGTGGAAAAAATAAAGTGCCGGTACTCACCAGAGGGGGCGGGGCTTTGTTGGGGGCGTGGTTATGGGGGGATTGTTTATTCAATAATTCAAGAACTATATCATTTGTTACAATAAGGGTTTATTTACAAAGGAAGACCATTGACGGCACCACATTAGGCTACCATGCAGGCCAATGTTCACTTTTGTCTTTCTTTTTTCTAATCAAATAGCAACACAGTTAGAAACTATAGCTGGGTCATTCCTGGTATGCGGTAACATTTTGGCTTCATAAATGTTTGAAAAAAAAGTACATGATTTTCATGTTTTTAGCATTCTACCAAAATGGTGACATGTTTAACTAGTCGGAATACATATTGGTCAAGCTCAGGGACTAAAAAAATAATAATTATGGGTAGATTCATTGTTCAGACACGGGCCATGAAGATGTTCCACCCTTTTAGGGACATATACATAGTTATCACAAAATGTTAATGTTAAACAATAACAAGTTTTTCTTGGATAGTATATGTCCCTTATGCCATCATGGTATTTTTTTAAATTCTTGAAACAATAACAAAACTATTATTGATGAATAGAATGTCTTGATTATTAAGAACAGGTACTTTTTGTACCCATTTTTGCCAACAGGATGGTAAAAAATAAAAAAATGTGTTCAAAAACATATATTGTATATGCTGTTAATGATCCTCACCTCCCAAAATAAAACATAAGTATGCAAAACATTTAACGTTGCAGTCAAATTATTATTTAAAAATGACTCGCCTAACAGGGTGGAAGACCATAACAGTGGAGGAGTTTTCCCTCATTGTCCTGCATGATTTGCCATCAGTAATGTGTGGCACTGCACCTAACATGGTTTTATAATATTTATATATGCATATATGTGTTTATAGAATTTGCAATATACACTAAATACGATTTATTCTATTAGAATGTCCACCCTGTTAGGTTTATAGAACACTAACAGGGCGGAATCAACAGGGTGGAAAATTTTAAGATAATTTAGCCGTAGCTCTTTCACTTAAACTTAGCTCTATCAGACCATTCTTTCCTCTGAAGTGAAAACTTTACGGCCTCCTCCAGTGGCTTGAGCTTTCTCATTTCAGCCATTATCTGATGTGTCTGCTGTCATAGAGAAAAACACCAATAATTATGAGCATTGCATTTAATTTGACATTCTTCAGCAAGATTGTTTTCATAATAAACATTAATACTTACAGTTCTATTGGTACAGAGTATATTTTATTACATTCAGGAGGAATAAAAGCATATCTTGATCGCTTTGTTTCTTAATAATAATATAATAATAATAATAACTTTAAACCAAGCTAACGTTAAACTGCAGTAATATTTAACAGTAGCATGTCAGGATACTGTATCCCCTTCACAGACTGTAGTCATGACAATGCATTGTTACGATGGCTAGACTGATTTATGTGCTCAACATAAGTTATTTACAATTATATTGGAATCTAAAACAAATTAAATCTTACAAGCATCTCTGATTCTCTCCTGACAGTCTGGGATCAGAATGACTATGCTAGCGCCGTTAGCATCAGGCACTAGCTGCTTTCTGACTGCAAAACGAGCAGAAAAGAGCTTATAAAACACGCACAAACAAGCCAAACTTAGCCACAAGCGATTAAACTGCAGATTAACTTACCTTTCTTTTAATAGTTGCTGCAAACAGGTCCAAATCACAGATGTTTTCTCAGGTGCTGTTTCTATCCTGAATAAACGCACTTGTACACAGTGGTCTGACAAAATCTGACATTACGATAAACGGGAGCGAATATTCATGAGGGGCGCATTGAAGATTGAAGACAAGGAGATTGAATAAATCGCCTACGAGGAGAACGTAAAAACTCAGACCCTGAATTATACAAATATTCACCTTCAAACCAAAATATCTGACTTCCTGTTGGTCGGAGCTAATGACTGTAAATTATAAAGTTGTCCGGCTCGAAGAGAACAATATATGTACGGGTACACATGAAATGTCTACAAATGTAGGTCCTCAGAAATCACAGAAGCACACACAGAGAGAGAGAGAGAGAGAGAGAGAGAGAGAGAGCGAGAGAGAGAGAGAGAGAGAGAGAGAGAAACAAGGTTTTTTTTAATCCTGCTTCAAAACTAACACAATGCTGCCATCTTGTGTTCATTGAGGGAAAGGCAGCACAGACAGGCACAATAGATTCAAAGAAATATTTATAAAATATATATATATTCATCTGAAAAATAGTACAGTCATTTTAAATTAATCTAAGTTCAATTACCAAACATACAATCTTAATTTAATTGAAATCAAAATATGATTTTACAAGATATGAGACAATTTCTGTTCCCCTTATTTTGTCCTTATTTAATCCCTCGCCATGGCAACACCGTTTGAGATATCCAATATTCGTTCGCATTTTAGCATCTTCCATATCTTTGTTTCATGTTGACCGAGTTTGGTGGAGATTGAATAAATCGCCTACGAGGAGAACGTAAAAACTCAGACCCTGAATTATATAAATTTTCACCTTCAAACCAAAATATCTGACTTCCTGTTGGTCGGAGCTAATGACTGTAAATTAGAAAGTTGTCCGGCTCGAAGAGAACAATATATGTACCGAGTTTGGTGACTGAAGATAAAACTAACCCCCCCACTTTTGTCAAAAGGTGGCGCTAGAGAGGCCCTCATCCCCGCCCGTTTCTGAGGCTTTGCCCATGTGTACTGACTAACATCTCTGATGTGTGTGTTAAGTTTCATGCAATTTCAAGCATGCTAAGAGTCTCAAAAACAGCCAAAGACATTATTAAACTTTGACACGTTGCCATGGCAACAGTATTGGAAATTTCAGAAATCTATTCATATGTCTATATCTGCCATGTTTTCACATTATACTGATGAAGTTTGAAGTCAATCGGGTCAAAATAAGACAGTGATTTAAAGCATTTTTTTAAAAAATTGACACACTTCCTGCTGCCAGTTGGTGGCGCTATAACTTTGACTCACAAACGTCATATCCTTGCGATCGGCTTCCTACAACAAACACACAGCTGAAGTTTAATCCAAATCAGTCAATGTTTGCACAAGTTATAACACACTTCCTGTTTCCCTTTTCTCGCCATAAATTCGTTGCTTCGCCACGGCCAAACCGATTGAGATATCAAAAATCAGCTCCCAATTTAGCATCCTGAATATCTTGTCTTAATTCTGACCGAGTTTGGCAATGATCGAAACAATTGCCTCGGAGGAGTATATTAAATTCCAGAGCATGCGTTTTCCGAACAACCCAAAATAGCTCACTTCCTGTTGGGCGAAGTTTATGACTATGAGTGCGGAAGTTGTTCGCCCCGATGAGATCTATATGTGTACCGAGTTTCATACATATACGTGCAAGTGTGTTTGATATATAGACCAAATTTTAATAGGGGGCGCTGTTGAGCCCCCCTGCCACGCCCGGGTATCAGCTTCAGCCCGGCTCTGATGGCCGCAGATTCCGATGTATCTGCAAAGTTTCAAGAGTTTTCGAGCATGGTAAGGGCCCCAAAAGTGCCCGAATAGTCGATAAGAAAAATAATAATAATTAAAGCTGCGAGCAGCGATGACGGGCCCAAGCCGGTGGCACCGCCACGCCGGTGGCATCAGCATAACTGTGCACGGCAGGCAATATGCATTTAAACAGGATAATTTTTTTAAATCGCTCGAATATGTCACATTTACCGCAGCAGCTGGTGCCACTATCACCACAAGCCACACCCATGATGTCATTTAAATGTAGATTATTTTTAATGTCATGGGATGAAATAGATCTCTTTCAAATATGTGAAAAGTTATCTTTTCCTGCTCAAAATGTTATAAGTCCAGAAGGCCAGTATTTAATTCAAGGTATTTGTATAGTTCTTTTTTTACTTATTCACAAGTGATAGTTATTTGTGATAGTCTATGATATGAAAGGGGTAAATTATCATCATCAAGAGAGAAAGGCACACACACAAACTCACAGGGTGAGAGAGAGAGACCCCACACACACACACACCCAGGGTGAGCCTGAGAGTGAGGGGGGAGGGGAAGGACTGAGAGAGAGGCAATCTGCACATTGAACAAGATTCACAAGATTTTAACAACAAAAATAAATAAAATCTAAATGGTGGGAGAAAGTTTTTTTTACTTCACTCTCCGAAAACATTATTTTGAATATATTTGAAATCACAGATGTTGGGTGATGAGAATTGTAACTCAAATATAATTTACAAAAACTAGTCCTGTCTGAATAGTGATATGTCAGTGAGATCAGCTCGGGCGCGCACACCGTCTATGGGTGATGTCACGTATTTTGCGAAATGCGCAGTTAGGTGATGTGTCGCCCTCCACACGTTGCGAAACAGACTCCGAAATGGGGAAATGTAAATTTGCGGACTCCTGGTTGGAGTAGGATGAGTTTAAACAATGACCGCAGGGTTTTTCTATGGTTTTTCCTGCATAGCAGCCGCCTCCGTCACATTTCGTGCCACCTCCGTCTGTCGACAAAACTCAAGACAGGCAGTCACTTGCTCAGATTAGGCATGTCGTGGTAATTAAATAATCATCAGAAATATATATTGTCACATGATCTTTCAGCAATCATTATTAGTATTTTATGATTTGCTAGTACAAAGTCATCTAAAGCCATTCCATAGCTGAATGTCTTTCCTCCGCTGTAGCTGTCCATCATTCTCCGTTCAGCATTCAAACTGCGCGTCGTGTTTGGTTACAGTCAGTCAGCTGCTCGGTAAAGCTCACTCCAAGATGATATATTCCCGTTATAATACTTGATATGTAGATAAAATAATTTATCTTCCTGGAGTTTATCTAGCGGTTTCTGAACGATGTTGTGCTCCCTACCCGGGTGACAACACAAGGCATCACACGCACAATAACCGGAATTTAAAACTGTGAAGAAACCGACCGATATACATAGTAGACTAGGATTTGTGCGCTCAACGCTCATCGTCTCTTTATGCCGTGAACTTTTTAATGTGCACTCGCGGTGCACTGCGCCCTCTGACTCCATGTTGCTTTAAGCGCATCATTCTGCACACGGGATGCGCATAAGCACATTGTGCCGCGCTTTCATATATTTTCATAGTTTTGTGCACTTAAAGATGATTAAAAAAAATCTTGTTCTCACGTATCTATCATATATTTGTTGCCCCTTTACAGAGCTGCACATTACGTTTACAATAAACTATAAATCTTGAAATGTTATATTATTTGTGTAGGCCCATATAATTATTTACATTCATATATAAATTAAATATAAATTGTTTTTTTTATAAATGTATTTAATAAGAACACAAAGTAATTTGTACCTTTTCATTAACATTTTTAGATTTTATAAAATTAGTCCAGAGATGTTTTTTCAAGAATTACTTTTTGTAATTGCAAATTTTTTTAACTATCCACTCACCTAATTTAATATATATTTTTGTTATAGCTTATGATTATATATTTTTATTTTATTGCTCAACAGTAGTTCTCATCGCCGATGAGGTCTTTAAATATTTTGAGAAGGTCTTAAAAAAGTCTTAAAAAGGTATTAAAATTTACTTCAGGATTCCTGCATATACCCTGCATATGCATCATACGTGATATTGGCAAACACAGCACATGACGTTTTTATTTAAAATTAGAAAGTTTTAAATTAGTTAAATTAGATTAGTTAAATTAGAAAGTTGTCCGGCTCGAAGAGAACAATATATGTACGGGGACACATGAAATGTCTACAAATGTATGTCCTCAGAAATCACAGAAGCACACACACACACACACACACACACACACACACACACACACACACACACACACACACACACACACACACACACACACACACACACACACACACACACACACACACACACACACACACACACAGAGAGAGAGAGAGAGAGAGAGAGAGAGAAACAAGTTTTTTTTTTATCCTGCTTCAAAACTAAGACACTGCTGCCATCGTGTGTTCATTGAGGGAAGGGCAGCACACATTCCCCTTTTTTGTCCTTATTTAATCCCTCGGCATGGCAACACCGTTTGAGATATCCAAAATCCGTTCGCATTTTAGCATCTTCCGTATCTTTGTTTCATGTTGACCGAGTTTGGTGGAGATTGAATAAATCGCCTACGAGGAGAACGTAAAAACTCAGAGCCTGAATTATACCAATATTCACGTTCAAACCAAAATATCTGACTTCCTGTTGGTCGGAGCTAATGACTGTAAATTAGAAAGTTGTCCGGCTCGATGAGGTCAATATATATACTGAGTTTGGTGATTGTAGATGAAACGAAGCCCTTCACTTTTGTCAAAAGGTGGCGCTATAGAGCCCCTCATCCCCACCCGTTTCTGAGGCTTTGTCCATGTGTACTGACTGACATCTCTGATGTGTGTGTTGAGTTTCAAGCAGTTTCAAGCAATTTCAAGCATGCTAAGAGCCTCAGAACAACACTGCTACCTTTTAGTGAGGGGAGGGCAGACAGAGAATAAATATTCAGAAGAAATATATTAAATAAAATAAATATATTGATCTGAAAAATAGTATGATTATTTTAAAGCTATTTGGTTACATTTTAATAAAACATTGTTTTAGTATGTTTTTAAACACACACACATACACGTTGTAATACCAGTGTAATACCCATGTCATTATACAAATTTGTGTCCTCATAAATCACAAACAAGAGAGAGAGAGAGAGAGAGAGAGAGAGAGAGAGAGAGAAACAAGTTTTTTTTTATCCTGCTTCAAAACTAATACAATGCTGCCATCTTGTGTTCATTGAGGGGAGAGCAGCAGACACAGAGAATTTCTGTTCCCCTTTTTTGTCCTTATTTAATTCCTTGCCATGGAAACACCGTTTGAGATATCCAATATCCGTTCACATTTTAGCATCTTCAGTATCTTTGTTTCATGTTGACCGAGTTTGGTGGAGATTGAATAAATCGCCTACGAGGAGAACGTAAAAACTCAGACCCCGATTTAACCAAAAGTTCACCTTCAAACCAAAATATCTGACTTCCTGTTGGTCAGAGCTAATGACTGTAAATTAGAAAGTTGTCCGGCTCGATGAGGTCAATATATATACTGAGTTTGGTGATTGTAGATGAAACGAAGCCCTTCACTTTTGTCAAAAGGTGGCGCTAGAGAGCCCCTCATCCCCGCCCGTTTCTGAGGCTTTGCCCATGTGTACTGACTAACATCTCTGATGTGTGTGTTGAGTTTCAAGCAGTTTCAAGCAATTTCAAGCATGCTAAGAGCCTCAGAACAGCCAAAAGATTATTAAACTTTGACACATTGCCATGGCAACAGTATTTGAAATTTCAGGAATCCATTTCATACGTCTCTATCTGTCATGTTTTCACATTATACTGATGAAGTTTGAAATAAATCGGGTGAAAAAAATATGGTGATTCAAAGCATTTTTGAAAGTGACACACTTCCTGCAGCCAGTTGGTGGCGCTATAACTTTGACTCACAAAAGTCATATCCATGTGATCGGCCTCTTACAACGAACACACAGCTGAAGTTTCATCCAAACCAGTCAATGTTTGCACAAGTTATAACACACTTCCTGTTTCCCTTTTCTCGCCATAAATTCGTTGCATCGCCACGGCCAGACTTTTCGAGATATCAAAAATCCGCTCGCAATTTAGCATCCTGGATATGTTCACTTAATGCTGACCGAGTTTGGCAATGATCGAAACAATGGCCTCGGAGGAGTATATTAAATTCCAGAGCATGCGTTTTCCGAACAACCCATAATAGCTCACTTCCTGTAGGGCTGACGCATAACTTAGAGCACGAAAGTTGTTCGGCCCGATGAGGTCTATATGTGTACCAAGTTTCAAACATGTACGTGCAAGTGTGTTTGATATATGGACCAAGTTTTCAGACCCCACTTTAGGGGGCGCTGTCGAGCCCCCCTGCCACGCCCGGGTACCAGCTTCAGCCCGGCTCTGATGGCCGCGCATTCCGACGCCTGTGCGAAGTTTCAAGAGTTTTCGAGCATGTTAAGTGCCCCAAAAGTACCCGAGAAGTCGAAAAAAAAAAAAAAAAAAAAAAAAAAAAAAAAGAATTAAAGCTGCGAGCAGCGATGACGGGCCCAAGCCGGTGGCACCGCCACCCCGGTGGCATCAGTTTAACTGTGCACGGCAGGCAATAGGCATTTAAAATGGGAAAACATAAAAGGACTATGTCAGTCATCTGAATTCACCACATTAACTGCAGCAGTTGGTGCTGCTATGACCACAAACCACAACAGCCACATCTATGAGATCAATTAAATTTATATGAATTTCATGTCAGATTATGTCAAAGGTCAAATTGGAATGAGTTCAGAATTCCATTCGAATGCTGATGTTGTTTTATTCTAACACTTCTCTTCATGTGTTTTTGAGCTACCTTAGCTACCGTTTGTGCACCAATCTTATGCACCATAAAACATGCTTTCATTTCAATATGGGTGGTCCAATAAAATTTTTTTAATAAAAAATGTATAAATGGAGCCAAATCACAGAAACTGCAAAGATGATTTTAATATCAGTGTCAGGTAAGAGTAAGATGCGTGTCTACATTTTATGGAAGTTTATTATAAATAGCCACTTTTATAAAATCATGTGAAATTTATGTTTGAATACATTTATATTATATCAGTAAATAATTAATTTAAAGACATGTGCATCATACGTGATCTTGGCAAACACATCACATGACGTTTTTATTTCAAGTGATAGTTATTTGTGATAGCCTATATGAAAGGGTTAAATTATGATCAAGAGAGAAAGTCTCACACACACACACACACACACACACACACACACACACACACACACACACACACACACACACACACACACACACACACACACACACACACACACACACACACACACACACACACACACACACACACACACACACACACACACAATGATAGAGTGAGAGTGAGGGGGAGGGGAAGGACTGAGAGAAAGGCACACACACAAACTCACAGGGTGAGAGAGAGACCCCCCCCCCCCTCCCCACACACACACACAGATAGAGAGGGGGAAGGGGAAAGACAGGCAGATGGCATTCCATAGACTTAATGGTTTGTATACTGTACAAACTGTACATTCTATCCCCCTACACTACCCCTAAGCCTACATATCGCACACACACACACACACACACCATAGCTGTCAACCCTCCCGTTTTTTCCGGGTTTCTCACGTATTTTAGCTCTTTTCCCGCTGTCTTCCCGTTTTAGTATTTTCCCGTAAAATATCCCGTATTTTTACGTTCTGATTGTGTTAACTCAGAACACGCAACTATCTGGTTTAGTGCCAGAAGACGCGAATGAGAAGTCGCGCGCACTGTGAGAAAATTTTCCGTGCACTCATCCGAGAGCGCGCACACGTCTCTCAGCGCGCAAATATTGAGTTCTCTTTCAAGTCTTGCTCTTGAATGGACAAACTCACGCAAAAAGTATGTCAACATATTGATGAGTATTCTAGCAGACATAGTCTGTATATGGCTTAAGTAAGCTTTATACAGTCCAGAAAAGACAACGCATATCCAAGGTCTTAAAGGGGCAGTAGCCTTTACTGCTGTCTGTTTAATGTCAAACAAAAGACAAGGGCATCACTCACTGCTCTTGATTGAATAACTTTTGTAAGTTTAATAGGATTAATCTTTAATTTATACAGTCATATATGCAATGTTATTTTACATTTGATCAATTTCTGTAGGCCTACCTGAAAACTAATGTTAGACGTACCTGAAAAACCTGAAAAGCATAGTTTATTTTATTAGTATCTTTGCTCAATAGTATTTATTTGTGCTGCTGCTTGTATTTAAATGATTTGTTCTTATTATTTTCTTTTGTTTTATTTGACAGTAGTCCTTTTTTCCCTGAACATAGCAAATACTGAACCGTACCGAAACGGTGAACCTTAAACCGTGATACAAACCGAACCGTGAGCAATCTGTACCGTTACACCCCTAGCGTAACGTATGATAAAATGACTGAAAAAAGGTTGGGAAACACTGGCTTAGGCTACTATCGAAGAAGAAGAAGACAGTTGCAGCCGCGCGGTTGGGAGGAAGAGGGAAAAAGTAGCGGGAAGTAAACTTCAAGGAGAGTATAGTAATAATAAATGATAATAAATGGAATAAATAAATAATAAATGAAAATAATAAATGTTATATTTACCCATGGCCTTCCCTGTTATACAGAAATGTAATAGTTATCAAACCTTCCTTAACTGTATAAATAATAAATGAAATATAGATGAATCATCATTAAAGCTACAATTTTCTCTGTTCCCGTTGTTCTTTGATGAACATTAATGACAGGCTGACTCCACAAAATGACTCTAATTTGCCTCTTTGAAAAATAATTCTCTAATTTAACCTTATTACTATACTAATTGTAATATAAATAATACAAATATTAGAAGAAAAATATTTTAAGTGGTCATTATTGACAATAAATATTGCACAACTAGTATTTAGTACCAAAAGATCTCCTCAAAATATTCAATAAATATTATTGAACTAAAATATAGAACATTTATTTAATTGAAAAATAGTTAAGGTGTATGGTCACATTTGACCATCAATTAGTATGAGTATGACCAATTAGTATGGAATACCTGAAGGCTAAGTACAATAAAAAACATTAACATTAATGTTAACATTGTTGCATTACTCTCCATTATAAAACGATCCTGTATGGTTGATGTAATAATCAATGCACACTATGCTGTACTGTTTACCAAAACTTGCTGCAAACCCCTGTAAAGTGGAGCTGTTGTGTATCAAGCCATTCAAATGTATTGACACAGCGCTAGAAGTATTGAGATTTCTGTGAAGCACGACTGCGCGCGCCGCCGGGAGATGATAGAGCATGTCGCAACTCCGTATGGTTTTTCAACACTCTGGCTTTAACTGTTATGCCATATTAGCGCCAAAACGCTATTTATTGTTTGAATTTCGCCTTAAAACTTTAAAAAAATGTAAAAGCTTAGACATTGTTTAATATCAAAAGCAGGTTTGGCAATTTGGCGTGAGATTAAGTTGGGCAGCGTGAGAGCGTGAGACAGAGCCTGAAAGCGTGAGTGTCACGCCAAATGCGTGAGAGTTGGCAACCCTAGGCAAAAGAGAACTCGATGTGAGCAGGAAACTGACGCGAGTCTATCTATACATCGAGTGTGTGTGTGTGTGTGTGTGTGTGTGTGTGTGTGTGTGTGTGTCAGTGTCCCTTGAATAGCTGACATGAGACGCATCCACACAGACAGGACACTGACACACACACATACACACACACACAGACAGGACACACACACACACACACACACACACACACACACACACACACACACACACACACACACACACACACACACACACACACACACACACACACACACACACACACACACACACACACACACACACACACACACAGACAGGACACTAACACACACACAGACAGGACACTGGCATACAGCGCGCTCTCTTGTGTCTTGTCGCGCTTGGAAGCATGTACATGAATAGGAGCGTGATCATGTAACGCTAAGCAAAAATGGATATAAAAACGGACGCTGTGTTATTTGCGTTAAATATTTTTAATGCGTTAAGCTTCCGTTTCACGTTGACCGAGTTTGGTGGAGATTGAATAAATCACCTACGAGGAGAACGTAAAAACTCAGACCCTGAATTATACAAATATTCACGTTTAAACAAAAACTTTCTGTGAAAAAAGACACTTATAAACAGACACTTGTAGAAAATAATGTGAATTTTTTTTTTAAATAAATTTGAACTATGTCAGTATGAATTTAAAGACAAATGTGTCAAAAGTGATCTTTGCAAACACAGCACATGACCTTCTGTAAAGCACATGTATAGAAAACACACTCACACTCCTGTTTTAAAAAAAGACTTCTGTCTGAA
The DNA here is from genome assembly GCF_949357685.1 of Gobio gobio. Classification (NCBI taxonomy): domain Eukaryota; kingdom Metazoa; phylum Chordata; class Actinopteri; order Cypriniformes; family Gobionidae; genus Gobio; species Gobio gobio. The sequence goes on along the minus strand of NC_137115.1, from coordinate 21,274,682 downwards.
TGAGTACATGAAATCACGGCTGTCAGATGATAAGAATTGTAACTCAAATGTGATTTAGAAAATGAGTTCTGTAGTGATATAGTGTCATAGTTCATGTCCACATTAACCACTACGTTGTAATACCAATAGCCATGTCATCATACACATTTGTGTCCTCATAAATCACATAAGCAAGCACAGAGAGAGAGAGAGAGAGAGAGAGAGAGAGAAAGGGAGTTTCAAAAATAATACAACACTGCCCCCTTTTGGTGATAGAGGGGAGGGCACACAAACAGTCAAAAACATTATTAAACTTTGACATGTTGCCATGGCAGCATTATTTGAAATATCAGGAATTCATTCATATGTCTCTATCTGTCATGTTTTCACATTATACTGATGAAGTTTGAAGTCAATCGTGTGAAAATAAGATGGTGATTCAAAGCATTTTTGAAAGTGACACACTTCCTGCTGCCAGTTGGTGGCGCTATAACTTTGACTCACAAAAGTCATATCCATGTGATCGGCCTCTTACAACGAACACACAGCTGAAGTTTCATCCAAATCAGTCAATGTTTGCACAAGTTATTACACACTTCCTGTTTACCTTTTCTCGCCATAAATTCGTTGCTTCGCCACGGCCAAACCGTTTAAGATATCAAAAATCCGTTCGCAATTTAGCATCCTCTGTGTCTTGACTTCATGCTGACCGAGTTTGGCACTGATTGAAACAATGGCCTCGGAGGAGTATATTAAATTCCAGAGCATGTGTTTTCAGAACAACCCATATTAGCTCACTTCCTGTTGGGCTGACACGTAACTTAGAGCACGAAAGTTGTTTGGCCCGATGAGGTCTATATGTGTACCGAGTTTCATACATGTACGTGCAAGTGTGTTTGATATATAGACCAAGTTTTCAGACCCCACTTTAGGGGGCGCTGTCGAGCCCCCCTGCCACGCCCGGGTACCAGCTTCAGCCCGGCTCTGATGGCCGCGCATTCCGATGTGTGTGCAAAGTTTCAAGAGTTTTTGAGCATGGTAAGGGCCCCAAAAGTGCCCGAGAAGTCGATAAAATAATAATAATAATAATAATAATAATAATTAAAGCTGCGAGCAGCGATGACGGGCCCAAGCCGGTGGCACCGCCACCCCGGTGGCATCAGTTTAACTGTGCACGGCAGGCAATAGGCATTTAAAATGGGAAAACATAAAAGGACTATGTCAAAGTCATCTGAATTCACCACATTAACTGCAGCAGTTGGTGCTGCTATGACCACAAACCACAACAGCCACATCTATGAGATCAATTAAATTTATATGAATTTCATGTCAGATTATGTCAAAGGTCAAATTGGAATGAGTTCAGAATACCATTCGAATGCTGATGTTGTTTTATTCTAACACTTCTCTTCATGTGTTTTTGAGCTACCTTAGCTACCATTTGTGCACCAATCTTATGCACCATAAAACATGCTTTAATTTCAATATGGGTGGTCCAATAAATTTTTTTTAATAAAAAATGTATAAATGGAGCCAAATCACAGAAACTGCAAAGATGATTTTAATATCAGTGTCAGGTAAGAGTAAGATGCGTGTCTACATTTTATGGAAGTTTATTATAAATAGCCACTTTTATAAAATCATGTGAAATTTATGTTTTAATACATTTATATTATATCAGTAAATAATTAATTTAAAGACATGTGCATCATACGTGATCTTGGCAAACACATCACATGACGTTTTTATTTCAAGTGATAGTTATTTGTGATAGCCTATATGAAAGGGTTAAATTATGATCAAGAGAGAAAGTCACACACACACACACACACACACACACACACACACACACACACACACACACACACACACACACACACAATGATAGAGTGAGAGTGAGGGGGAGGGGAAGGACTGAGAGAAAGGCACACACACAAACTCACAGGGTGAGAGAGACCCCCCCCCCCACACACACACACACACACAGATAGAGAGGGGGAAGGGGAAAGACAGGCAGATGGCATTCCATAGACTTAATGGTTTGTATACTGTACAAACTGTACATTCTATCCCCCTACACTACCCCTAAGCCTACATATCGCACACACACACACACATACACACACACACACACACACACACACACACACTACCCCTAAACCTACCATCACAGAAAACATTCTGCATTTTTACATTTTTATTAAAAAATTGTTTAATATGCTGTTAAAGCTATTTTGATTTACGGGGACACATGAAATGTCTTCATAAACCATGATTATGTTGTAATAAACACCCCTCCACCTATATATGTTATATATATATTATGTTATATATACCATGATTATATCCCAAAATAATAAATGTTATATTTACCCATGGCCTTCCCTGTTATACAGAAATGTAATAGTTATCAAACCTTCCTTAACTGCATAAATAATAAATGAAATATAGATGAATCATCATTAAAGCTACAATTTTCTCTATTCCCGTTGTTCTTTGATGAACATTAATGACAGGCATCATCAGTGCTCCTGTCACTTTAAGAACAACCGCGGATCTCACGCGCGGTCCCGCGCATCTCATTTCCTCACAACTCTTTAAAGTTCATTTAAGACGTTATTTAACTAATTTAAGACTCTAATATGAGAATACTCAAAATCCTCTGTGTTATTGTTTGTTCAAGAGCAAAAGAGAACTCGATGTGAGCAGGAAACTGACGCGAGTCTATCTATGCGTCGAGTGTGTGTGTGTGTGTGTGTGTGTGTGTGTGTGTGTGTGTGTGTGTGTGTGTCAGTGTCCCTTGATTAGCTGACATGAGACGCATCCACACAGATAGGACACTGACAGACACACACACACACACACACACACACACACACACACACACACACACACACACACACACACACACACACACACACACACACACACACACACACACACACACACACACACACACCGCAGCATAGCCATACAGTTTAAGTTCACCCACACTATATATTAATAAAAAGGTTTACAGTGCAAATACTGTTGTTGCAAATACTGTGCATAAAATTTGAAAACATTTGCAAAAAACACCACTGTATCATTACATTTTTTTTTTAAACCTTTAAGTAACCATTTTTTAAACATCTATAAACATTACATTTACATAGATAGACGGACCAGATATTCCTAACACTTTGGGAATACTTTAGGGTTACTAGTTGTTTTGTAAACTGTCTATAAACATTATCTGGATGGTTATTGTAAAGTTGCAACCGATGACTATAATACCTTGTTAAATAGTTTAATAAACAGTACCAGTAAAACGTGGGCAGTACCAGTAAAACATGTAAACAGTACCAGTCAAACATGTGGGTTGTCCTGATACTGTACTTCAAAATGTAATAGTGTAAAAATTGCCACAGAATAAAGTAATTGTTCAAGATCTATTGCTAACTCATAAAAATAATGTCATATTTGCATAAACTGTCACTACCGTATATCCCGACACTAGCACATTAAGATAAGCTATGAAAAAAAATCATGTTCCTCTGCCTCTTTCTGGTTAAATAATGTTTATAATAATTGTTAATATAGCATGCTATATTAACTATTCCAGGTTATTTATGCATAGCATAAATAATAGTTAGTATAGCATGCTATGCCACTTTCATCAAAACATATTACAAAGCTATAGCAATCTCATGTCATTCCGTCTGTTCGAAAAAAAAGTTGCACTAACTGTTCGTTACAAGCAGCATTTGCCGTCAGGCAGGTAACGATAGCTAACATAAACATATTTTTGCTAGCCTACCTGCTGCAAACTTACACTTTTTTTGTACAAGACAAGTAGAGCTATTTTATCCAGTGTAATTTATCACATACCACTATCTTGTTTTTTCTTATCCTCCTCTTCCTTTCTCTTTTCTGGCTTCCTGAAGCATAAAATTCCGCTTCAAATCCGAGGTTGTTTTGTATTTTGCCGCAGCAGAGATCGCGTGGTTGGCTGGCTGCTGTCAGCGACTTCTGAGAGGGGCCCCTTAAGGGGGATCCCGATAACAGTGTCATTGCACTTTACTGCATTGACTATCAATGGGGCGCTCACACAGTTTGTCGTTTCATTTTATTCTTAACCTGTCGCTGTCTTGGTGCCCCAGGCCAGCTCGAGGCCCCAAGCAATTGCTTGGTTTGCCTGCCTTGTCGCGACGGGCCTGCACACACACACACACACACACACACATAGACAGGACACTGGCATACAGCGCGCTCTCTTGTGTCTTGTCGCGCTTGGAAGCATTTACATGAATAGGAGCGTGGTGATCATGTAACGCTAAGCAAAAATTGATATAAAAACGGACGCTGCGTTATTTGCGTTAAATATTTTTAATGCGTTAAGCTTCCGTTTCACGTTGACCGAGTTTGGTGGAGATTGAATAAATCACCTACGAGGAGAACGTAAAAACTCAGACCCTGAATTATACAAATATTCACGTTCAAACAAAAACTTTCTGTGAAAAAAAGACACTTATAAACAGACACTTGTAGAAAATAATGTGAATTTTTTTTAAAAATAAATTTGAACTATGTCAGTAAATAATGAATTTAAAGACAAATGTGTCAAAAGTGATCTTTGCAAACACAGCACATGACCTTCTGTAAAGCACATGTATAGAAAACACACTCACACTCCTCTGTTTTAAAAAAAGAGTTCTGTCTGAATGAGTACATGAAATCACGGCTGTCAGATGATAAGAATTGTAACTCAAATGTGATTTAGAAAATGAGTTCTGTAGTGATATAGTGTCATAGTTCATGTCCACATTAACCATTACGTTGTAATACCAATAGCCATGTCATCATACACATTTGTGTCCTCATAAATCACATAAGCAAGCACAGAGAGAGAGAGAGAGAGAAAGGGAGTTTCAAAAATAATACAACACTGCCCCCTTTTGGTGATAGAGGGGAGGGCACACAAACAGTCAAAAACATTATTAAACTTTGACATGTTGCCATGGCAGCATTATTTGAAATATCAGGAATTCATTCATATGTCTCTATCTGTCATGTTTTCACATTATACTGATGAAGTTTGAAGTCAATCGTGTGAAAATAAGATGGTGATTCAAAGCATTTTTGAAAGTGACACACTTCCTGCTGCCAGTTGGTGGCGCTATAACTTTGACTCACAAAAGTCATATCCATGTGATCGGCCTCTTACAACGAACACACAGCTGAAGTTTCATCCAAATCAGTCAATGTTTGCACAAGTTATTACACACTTCCTGTTTACCTTTTCTCGCCATAAATTCGTTGCTTCGCCACGGCCAAACCGTTTAAGATATCAAAAATCCGTTCGCAATTTAGCATCCTCTGTGTCTTGACTTCATGCTGACCGAGTTTGGCACTGATTGAAACAATGGCCTCGGAGGAGTATATTAAATTCCAGAGCATGTGTTTTCAGAACAACCCATATTAGCTCACTTCCTGTTGGGCTGACACGTAACTTAGAGCACGAAAGTTGTTTGGCCCGATGAGGTCTATATGTGTACCGAGTTTCATACATGTACGTGCAAGTGTGTTTGATATATAGACCAAGTTTTCAGACCCCACTTTAGGGGGCGCTGTCGAGCCCCCCTGCCACGCCCGGGTACCAGCTTCAGCCCGGCTCTGATGGCCGCGCATTCCGATGTGTGTGCAAAGTTTCAAGAGTTTTTGAGCATGGTAAGGGCCCCAAAAGTGCCCGAGAAGTCGATAAAATAATAATAATAATAATAATAATAATAATTAAAGCTGCGAGCAGCGATGACGGGCCCAAGCCGGTGGCACCGCCACCCCGGTGGCATCAGTTTAACTGTGCACGGCAGGCAATAGGCATTTAAAATGGGAAAACATAAAAGGACTATGTCAAAGTCATCTGAATTCACCACATTAACTGCAGCAGTTGGTGCTGCTATGACCACAAACCACAACAGCCACATCTATGAGATCAATTAAATTTATATGAATTTCATGTCAGATTATGTCAAAGGTCAAATTGGAATGAGTTCAGAATACCATTCGAATGCTGATGTTGTTTTATTCTAACACTTCTCTTCATGTGTTTTTGAGCTACCTTAGCTACCGTTTGTGCACCAATCTTATGCACCATAAAACATGCTTTCATTTCAATATGGGTGGTCCAATAAATTTCTTTTAATAAAAAATGTATAAATGGAGCCAAATCACAGAAACTGCAAAGATGATTTTAATATCAGTGTCAGGTAAGAGTAAGATGCGTGTCTACATTTTATGGAAGTTTATTATAAATAGCCACTTTTATAAAATCATGTGAAATTTATGTTTTAATACATTTATATTATATCAGTAAATAATTAATTTAAAGACATGTGCATCATACGTGATCTTGGCAAACACATCACATGACGTTTTTATTTCAAGTGATAGTTATTTGTGATAGCCTATATGAAAGGGTTAAATTATGATCAAGAGAGAAAGTCACACACACACACACACACACACACACACACACACACACACACACACACACACACACACACACACACACACACACACAATGATAGAGTGAGAGTGAGGGGGAGGGGAAGGACTGAGAGAAAGGCACACACACAAACTCACAGGGTGAGAGAGAGACCCCCCCCCACACACACACACACACACACAGATAGAGAGGGGGAAGGGGAAAGACAGGCAGATGGCATTCCATAGACTTAATGGTTTGTATACTGTACAAACTGTACATTCTATCCCCCTACACTACCCCTAAGCCTACATATCACACACACACACACACACACCATAGCTGTCAACCCTCCCGTTTTTTCCGGGTTTCTCACGTATTTTAGCTCTTTTCCCGCTGTCTTCCCGTTTTAGTATTTTCCCGTAAAATATCCCGTATTTTTACGTTCTGATTGTGTTAACTCAGAACACGCAACTATCTGGTTTAGTGCCAGAAGACGCGAATGAGAAGTCGCGCGCACTGTGAGAAAATTTTCCGTGCACTCATCCGAGAGCGCGCACACGTCTCTCAGCGCGCAAATATTGAGTTCTCTTTCAAGTCTTGCTCTTGAATGGACAAACTCACGCAAAAAGTATGTCAACATATTGATGAGTATTCTAGCAGACATAGTCTGTATATGGCTTAAGTAAGCTTTATACAGTCCAGAAAAGACGACGCATATCCGAGGTCTTAAAGGGGCAGTAGCCTTTACTGCTGTCTGTTTAATGTCAAACAAAAGACAAGGGCATCACTCACTGCTCTTGATTGAATAACTTTTGTAAGTTTAATAGGATTAATCTTTAATTTATACAGTCATATATGCAATGTTATTTTACATTTGATCAATTTCTGTAGGCCTACCTGAAAACTAATGTTAGACGTACCTGAAAAACCTGAAAAGCATAGTTTATTTTATTAGTATCTTTGCTCAATAGTATTTATTTGTGCTGCTGCTTGTATTTAAATGATTTGTTCTTATTATTTTCTTTTGTTTTATTTGACAGTAGTCCTTTTTTCCCTGAACATAGCAAATACTGAACCGTACCGAAACGGTGAACCTTAAACCGTGATACAAACCGAACCGTGAGCAATCTGTACCGTTACACCCCTAGCGTAACGTATGATAAAATGACTGAAAAAAGGTTGGGAAACACTGGCTTAGGCTACTATCGAAGAAGAAGAAGACAGTTGCAGCCGCGGTTGGGAGGAAGAGGGAAAAAGTAGCGGGAAGTAAACTTCAAGGAGAGTATAGTAATAATAAATGATAATAAATGGAATAAATAAATAATAAATGAAAATAATAAATGTTATATTTACCCATGGCCTTCCCTGTTATACAGAAATGTAATAGTTATCAAACCTTCCTTAACTGTATAAATAATAAATGAAATATAGATGAATCATCATTAAAGCTACAATTTTCTCTGTTCCCGTTGTTCTTTGATGAACATTAATGACAGGCTGACTCCACAAAATGACTCTAATTTGCCTCTTTGAAAAATAATTCTCTAATTTAACCTTATTACTATACTAATTGTAATATAAATAATACAAATATTAGAAGAAAAATATTTTAAGTGGTCATTATTGACAATAAATATTGCACAACTAGTATTTAGTACCAAAAGATCTCCTCAAAATATTCAATAAATATTATTGAACTAAAATATAGAACATTTATTTAATTGAAAAATAGTTAAGGTGTATGGTCACATTTGACCATCAATTAGTATGAGTATGACCAATTAGTATGGAATACCTGAAGGCTAAGTACAATAAAAAACATTAACATTAATGTTAACATTGTTGCATTACTCTCCATTATAAAACGATCCTGTATGGTTGATGTAATAATCAATGCACACTATGCTGTACTGTTTACCAAAACTTGCTGCAAACCCCTGTAAAGTGGAGCTGTTGTGTATCAAGCCATTCAAATGTATTGACACAGCGCTAGAAGTATTGAGATTTCTGTGAAGCACGACTGCGCGCGCCGCCGGGAGATGATAGAGCATGTCGCAACTCCGAATGGTTTTTCAACACTCTGGCTTTAACTGTTATGCCATATTAGCGCCAAAACGCTATTTATTGTTTGAATTTCGCATTAAAACTTTAAAAAATGTAAAAGCTTAGACATTGTTTAATATCAAAAGCAGGTTTGGCAATTTGGCGTGAGATTAAGTTGGGCAGCGTGAGAGCGTGAGACAGAGCCTGAAAGCGTGAGTGTCACGCCAAATGCGTGAGAGTTGGCAACCCTAGGCAAAAGAGAACTCGATGTGAGCAGGAAACTGACGCGAGTCTATCTATGCATCGAGTGTGTGTGTGTGTGTGTGTGTGTGTGTGTGTGTGTGTGTGTGTCAGTGTCCCTTGAATAGCTGACATGAGACGCATCCACACAGATAGGACACTGACACACACACATACACATACACACACACACAGACAGGACACACACACACACACACACACACAGACAGGACACTAACACACACACAGACAGGACACTGGCATACAGCGCGCTCTCTTGTGTCTTGTCGCGCTTGGAAGCATGTACATGAATAGGAGCGTGATCATGTAACGCTAAGCAAAAATGGATATAAAAACGGACGCTGTGTTATTTGCGTTAAATATTTTTAATGCGTTAAGCTTCCGTTTCACGTTGACCGAGTTTGGTGGAGATTGAATAAATCACCTACGAGGAGAACGTAAAAACTCAGACCCTGAATTATACAAATATTCACGTTCAAACAAAAACTTTCTGTGAAAAAAAGACACTTATAAACAGACACTTGTAGAAAATAATGTGAATTTTTTTAAAAAATAAATTTGAACTATGTCAGTAAATAATGAATTTAAAGACAAATGTGTCAAAAGTGATCTTTGCAAACACAGCACATGACCTTCTGTAAAGCACATGTATAGAAAACACACTCACACTCCTCTGTTTTAAAAAAAGAGTTCTGTCTGAATGAGTACATGAAATCACGGCTGTCAGATGATAAGAATTGTAACTCAAATGTGATTTAGAAAATGAGTTCTGTAGTGATATAGTGTCATAGTTCATGTCCACATTAACCACTACGTTGTAATACCAATAGCCATGTCATCATACACATTTGTGTCCTCATAAATCACATAAGCAAGCACAGAGAGAGAGAGAGAGAGAGAGAGAGAGAAAGGGAGTTTCAAAAATAATACAACACTGCCCCCTTTTGGTGATAGAGGGGAGGGCACACAAACAGTCAAAAACATTATTAAACTTTGACATGTTGCCATGGCAGCATTATTTGAAATATCAGGAATTCATTCATATGTCTCTATCTGTCATGTTTTCACATTATACTGATGAAGTTTGAAGTCAATCGTGTGAAAATAAGATGGTGATTCAAAGCATTTTTGAAAGTGACACACTTCCTGCTGCCAGTTGGTGGCGCTATAACTTTGACTCACAAAAGTCATATCCATGTGATCGGCCTCTTACAACGAACACACAGCTGAAGTTTCATCCAAATCAGTCAATGTTTGCACAAGTTATTACACACTTCCTGTTTCCCTTTTCTCGCCATAAATTTGTTGCTTCGCCACGGCCAAACCGTTTGAGATATCAAAAATCCGCTCGCAATTTAGCATCCTGGATATGTTCTCCTCATGCTGACCGAGTTTGGCGATGATCGAAACAATGGCCTCGGAGGAGTATATTAAATTCCAGAGCATGGGTTTTCCGAACAACCGATTATAGCTCACTTCCTGTTGGGCTGACGCATAACTATGAGCACGAAAGTTGTTTGGCCCGATGAGGTCTATATGTGTACCGAGTTTCATACATGTACGTGCAAGTGTGTTTGATATATGGACCAAGTTTTCAGACCCCACTTAAGGGGGCGCTGTCGAGCCCCCCTGCCACGCCCGGGTACCAGCTTCAGCCCGGCTCTGATGGCCGCGCATTCCGATGCCTGTGCGAAGTTTCAAGAGTTTTCGAGCATGTTAAGTGCCCCAAAAGTACCCAAGAAGTCGAAAAAAAAAAAAAAAAAAAAAAAAAAAAACAAAGAATAATCTGAGGAAGAACAATAGGGCTCTGCGCCCTTTCAGGGCTTGGGCCCTAATAAGAAACAGAGGAAGAACAATAGGGCTCTGCGCCCTTTCAGGGCTTGGGCCCTAATAAGAAACAGAGGAAGAACAATAGGGCTCTGCGCCCTTTGGGCTTGGGCCCTAATAATAAGAATCCTAAGGAAAACAATAGGGCTCTGCGCCCTTTCAGGCTTGAGCCCTAATAATAAGAAACAGAGGAAGAACAATAGGGCTCTGCGCCCTTTCAGGGCTTGGGCCCTAATAAGAAACAGAGGAAGAACAATAGGGCTCTGCGCCCTTTCAGGGCTTGGGCCCTAATAATCTGAGGAAGAACAATAGGGCTCTGCGCCCTTTCAGGGCTTGGGCCCTAAAAATAAAAAAAACAAAGAATAATCTGAGGAAGAACAATAGGGCTCTGCGCCCTTTCAGGGCTTGGGCCCTAATTAAAGCTGCGAGCAGCGATGACGGGCCCAAGCCGGTGGCACCGCCACGCCGGTGGCATCAGCTTAACTGTGCACAGCAGGCAATAGGCATTTAAAATTGGAAAAACTAAAAGGACTATGTCAAAGTCATCTGAATTCACCACATTAACTGCAGCAGTTGGTGCTGCTATGACAACGAACCACAACAGCCACATCTATGAGATCAATTAAATTTAAATTAATTTCATGTCAGATGATGTCAAAGGTCAAATTGGAATGAGTTCACAATACCATTCAAATGCTGATGTTGTATTATCCTAACATTTCTCTTCATGTGTTTTTGACCTACCTTAGCTACCGTTTGTGCACCAATCTTATGCACCATAAAGCGTGCTTTCATTTCAATATGGGTGGTCCAATAAATTTTTTTTTATAAAAATTTTTATAAATTGAGCCAAATCACAGTAAAATGCAAAGATGATTTTAATATCAGTGTCAGGTAAGAGTAAGATACGTGTCTACATTTTATGGAAGTTTATTATAAACAGCCACTTTTAGAAAACCATGTGAAATTTACTTTTAATACATTTAAATTATATCAGTAAATTATTCATTAAAAGACATCTGCATCATATGTGATCTTGGCAAACACAGCACATGACGTTTTTATTTCAAGTGATAGTTATTTGTGAAAGCCTAAGAGAGAGTGGCAGAAAGAAAGACATGGAATGTTTTTTATATCCTGTTTCAAAACTAACACAATGCTGCCATCTTTTGTTCATTGAGAGAAGGGCAGCACACACAGGCACAATAGATTATTCAAAGAAATATTTATAATATATATATTAGTGCTGGGCATCGTTAACAAAAAAATTAACTAATTAATCACATTTTTTTCTGTAATTAATCGCGATTAATCGTAAGTTTTTAATATTTTAAGTTTTTAATATTTTGATATTGTAATAATTTCAGTTACTCTCCAAATTAATTTAGAAACAATTTAAAGACAGCATATTGTAAATATGTGTTGTGTTGTCATTTTTTATGAATGAAGGCCAGTATCACTGATACTAAAGTCTCTATGAAACATTAATGACGTTACATTACAGTATAACTGAAAGCTCCCAATTTCAACATTTATTAGGCTTTAAAAAACAACTTTTAATTTAAGTGAACTTAAAACAATCTTTACATAAACCCAAAATAATAAATGTTATATTTACCCATGGCCTTACCTGTTATACAGAAATGTAATAGTTATCAAACCTTCCTTAACTGCATAAATAATAAATCAAATATAGATGAATCATCATTAAAGCTACAATTTTCTGTTCCCGTTGTTCTTTGATGAACATTAATGACAGGCATCATCAGCGCTACTGTCACTTTAAGAACAGCCGCGGGTCTCACGCGCTGTCCCGCGCATCTCATTTCCTCACAACTCTTTAAAGTTAATTTAAGACGTTATTTAACTAATTTAAGACTCTAATATGAGAATACTCAAAATCCTCTGTGTTATTGGTTGTTCAAGAGCAAAAGAGAACTCGATGTGAGCAGGAAACTAACGCGTGTCTATCTATGCGTCGAGTGTGTGTGTGTGTGTGTGTGTGTGTGTGTGTGTCAGTGTCCCTTGATTAGCTGACATGAGACGCATCCACACAGACAGGACACTGACACACACACACACACACACACACACACACACACACACACACACACACACACACACACACACACACACACACACACACGTTTGTTTTTGTGAAATGTGAGGACATTCCATAGGCGTAATGGTTTTTATACCGTACAAACCGTATTTTCTATCCCCTTACACTGCCCCTGCCCCTAAACCTAACCCTCACAGGAGACTGTGCAGTTCACTTTCTGTGAAAAAAATAAGCATTTTGAAAAGTGAGGACATGGGGAACGTCCTCATATTTCACCCTCTTTTTGTAATACCTGTGTCATACCCATGTCATTATACACATTTGTGTCCTGATATTTCACGAAAACATGCCACACACACACACACACACACACACACACACACACACACACACACACACACACACACACACACACACACACACACACACACACACACACACACACACACACACACACACACACACACACACACACACACACACACACACACAGACAGGACACTGACACACACACAGACAGGACACTGGCACACACACACACACACACACACACAGACAGGACACTGACACACACACACACACACACACACACACACACACACACACACACACACACACACACACACACACACAGACAGGACACTGACACACACACAGACAGGACACTGGCACACACACACACACAGACAGGACACTGACACACACACACACACACACACACACACACAGACAGGACATTGGCATACAGCGCGCTCTCTTGTGTCTTGTCGCGCCTGAATTACATAAATATTCACCTTCAAACCAAAATATCTGACTTCCTGTTGGTCGGAGCTAATGACTGTAAATTAGAAAGTTGTCCGGCTCGAAGAGAACAATATATGTACCGAGTTTGGTGACTCAAGATAAAACTAACCCCCCCACTTTTGTCAAAAGGTGGCGCTAGAGAGCCCCTCATCCCCGCCCGTTTCTGAGGCTTTGTCCATGTGTACTGACTGACATCTCTGATGTGTGTGTTGAGTTTCAAGCAGTTTCAAGCAATTTCAAGCATGCTAAGAGCCTCAGAACAACACTGCTACCTTTTAGTGAGGGGAGGGCAGACAGAGAATAAATATTCAGAAGAAATATATTAAATAAAATAAATATATTGATCTGAAAAATAGTATGATTATTTTAAAGCTATTTGGTTACATTTTAATAAAACATTGTTTTAGTATGTTTTTAAACACACACACATACACGTTGTAATACCAGTGTAATACCCATGTCATTATACAAATTTGTGTCCTCATAAATCACAAACAAGAGAGAGAGAGAGAGAGAGAAACAAGTTTTTTTTTTATCCTGCTTCAAAACTAATACAATGCTGCCATCTTGTGTTCATTGAGTGGAGAGCAGCAGACACAGAGAATTTCTGTTCCCCTTTTTTGTCCTTATTTAATCCCTTGCCATGGAAACACCGTTTGAGATATCCAATATCCGTTCACATTTTAGCATCTTCAGTATCTTTGTTTCATGTTGACCGAGTTTGGTGGAGATTGAATAAAACGCCTACGAGGAGAACGTAAAAACTCAGACCCCGATTTAACCAAAAATTTACCTTCAAACCAAAATATCTGACTTCCTGTTGGTCGGAGCTAATGACTGTAAATTAGAAAGTTGTCCGGCTCGATGAGGTCAATATATATACTGAGTTTGGTGATTGTAGATGAAACGAAGCCCTTCACTTTTGTCAAAAGGTGGCGCTAGAGAGCCCCTCATCCCCGCCCGTTTCTGAGGCTTTGCCCATGTGTACTGACTGACATCTCTGATGTGTGTGTTGAGTTTCAAGCAGTTTCAAGCAATTTCAAGCATGCTAAGAGCCTCAGAACAGCCAAAAGATTATTAAACTTTGACACGTTGCCATGGCAACAGTATTTGAAATTTCAGGAATCCATTTCATACGTCTCTATCTGTCATGTTTTCACATTATACTGATGAAGTTTGAAATAAATCTGGTGAAAATAAGATGGTGATTCAAAGCATTTTTGAAAGTGACACACTTCCTGCTGCCAGTTGGTGGCGCTATAACTTTGACTCACAAAAGTCATATCCATGTGATCGGCTTCTTATAACAAACACACAGCTGAAGTTTCATCCAAACCAGTCAATGTTTGCACAAGTTATAACACACTTCCTGTTTCCCTTTTCTCGCCATAAATTCGTTGCATCGCCACGGCCAGACTTTTCGAGATATCAAAAATCCGCTCGCAATTTAGCATCCTGAATATGTTCACGTAATGCTGACCGAGTTTGGCAATGATCGAAACAATGGCCTCGGAGGAGTATGTTAAATTCCAGAGCATGCGTTTTCCGAACAACCCACGACTGTGTGTCCACACACAGCTCCACCTCGATCATCAAGTTTGCTGATGATACTGTTGTCCTGGGTCTCATCTCCAACAACAATGAGACGGCATACTTGGACGAAGTGGAGCAACTGACATCATGGTGCCAGGACAACTGTCTCTCTCTGAATGTTAACAAGACCAAAGAACTGATTGTGGACTTCAGGAAGAGACAGCATCGGTCATACTCCCCTCTCATGATCAGCGGGACACCGGTAGAGAGAGTGAGCAGCTTCAAATACCTGGGTGTGAACATCTCCGAGGATCTGACCTGGACTACACACATCCAGACACAGGTGAAAAAAGCCAGGCAAAGACTGTACCACCTGCGCCAGCTGAGGAAATTCAGGGTTTCACCAGCCATCCTGAAAACTTTCTATCGAGGGGCGATAGAAAGTGTCCTGACTCAGTGCATCACAGCGTGGTACGGGAACAGCTCCAGTCACGATTCCAAAGCCCTGCAAAGAGTGGTGCGCTTATCCGAGCGCATCTCAGGCTCAGCTCTCCCGTCTCTGCAGGACATCTACACCAAACGCTGCAGAGGTAGAGCTACTAAAATCATCAGAGACATTAATCACCCTGCAAACTCTCACTTCACCCTGCTGCCATCCGGTAAGCGCTTCCGTAGCCTGATGGCAAAGACTGAAAGACTCAGGAGGAGTTTCTTCCCCCAGGCCATCAGACTCCTGAACTCTGTCACGTGACTTCACTTCACCCCGCACACGCATAAACATCCAGTTTAAACATTAACATCCACATACTGCCATTGCACTGCACTTTACGTTCCTATTGTTACTGTGTAACAACCTGTAATAAACCTTGCACATTATACTTCTTTATATATACATATATATATATTTTATGTTAACCACTTATTTTTAAGTCTACAGTTTATCTCACTTATCATATCCACATATTTTTTATATTTTTATTTTATCTTATTTCCAATTTTTATCTTTACTTGATTTATTTATAATCCTACTTATGTTAATACTTTTTATTCTAATTTTATTCTATTTCTATTTTAATTTCTTGTAACTGTTATTTGCACTGTCCATGGAGCGGACCTGTTTACAT